>NC_056735.1:537678444-537805944 GCF_019279795.1 Protopterus annectens
AACAATGCTTAACTTAAAACATCACTATCACACTGACAAACAGAACTATCTGTAAGACAGTAAGCACTAGCCCACCAATGTTCCCAATGTGAAAAGTATGAAAATGTATACCTTAAGGTGTCTTACTACTGATATTCCTTACATGTTGTAACAGCCTCGGTTATAAATGGTGCATACCCCTCCCTCATAGAATGACTTAGAAGGGCATATAACAGTGTTACATACATTGACCTCTGGACTGTAGAAGGACACGCATGCTTTGTCCAGCTGTAGCCCACATATATATATGGACCTTACCCCACAATATGTGTCAGTGTCCACAACATCACTGGAATGATGGCAGGGATGTCAGCTATACATAATTATAGACCATACCTATCAACCTCTTACTGCATTACATCTGGACAAAGCCTGGTATATAGGTGGAGGACAGAGGCTGGAACACAGGGCCAAATTTGCAATATTGTTGTTATACACTGTGAAAGTTGCTGGTGTTACAGGATTGGTTGCAACATACCCTTATCCAGGAATATGAAGTTAGAAACACAAATAGATGTAGCCATGCACTGATAGCACTCAACAGACAGAATGCCAATGATATATCTGAGATAAGACCCGTGTGGTGTACAGACAAAACATAACAGCCAATACTCTGGTCATCATGTTGATAGGCCCTCAGTTGTGAGCTATGCAGACTGACTGCATTCCATGCTAAACTAGTATGTACACACAAACCTTGTAAAACTAGTGGTATAGAATGCATATAACAACACTAATCATACTGTCCATAGGTCTGGAAACTTACACAAATATGTAGTTGGCCTGTGTCTGCAAGCCTGTTGTCCTGAGTCCTATCGAGCAGAGCCACAGAAGTGATCCCTGGGGTCTATTTCCTATTTCCCATCCACTCATCAAGATTTTTCTTGAAGAGTGTTAATGAGGAAATTTGCTTGACATAGATGGGTAGCTTGTTTCAGAGTATGGGAAGTCTCTGGGACAGGAATCTATCCCTCCAGCAAGTCCTGTTTATTGTGGTGACAAGTTTTAGGTCCCTAGAGTGTGTAGCTTGGAGGGATTGGGATTTCTTTAGGTGTAGCATGTCCAACAGCTCTGGGTTTGACATAGCTTTATATGTTAGGCAGAGATCACCTCGGAGTAGGCAATATGCTACATAGTAAAGCTGGAGTTTTTGAGATGATCAGTGTAGGGCATCTGTTTGAGGCCAGTAATTCTCTTTGTGAGATACTTCTGTGGCCTTTCCAGCTGCTGCAGATGTCTTGTGAGCTAAATTCCAAAAGGGGCATTGTACTCTATAATGAGTCTAATGAGTGTCAAGTAGAGGGGAACAGTGACCTCTTTTTTCCTGGGTGAGAACCCTTTTGTGATGAGGTGTAACATGTAAAACAATTTCCTGACTACTGTGGCAATGTGATTATCAAAGGAGAGACTACTGTCCACCTGTGTCTCAAGGTCTCTTATCACACATTCAGTGTTAAGAAGACTGCGACCTATGTGGTAGTTCATGGGTACAGAGTTTTTACTAAAGGGGATAACAGTGCACATTTTGGCATTGGGCTTGAGGCCATGGCTCTGACACCAGGCATTTGTCTCAGTGAGGCCCTTCTGTAGGATGTCCAGATCATGTGTGGACTCGACTATAGCTCCTAGTTTGTAGTCATCTGTGAGCTTCAATAGCCAGAGGCCTTCTGTGTTAGCCTGTACTTCAGAGAAGTAATTATCAAACAGGAGAGGTCCCAGGACTGAACCCTGTGGTACTCCACGTGTCATTGGTTTGAAGTCAGATTTGGAGTCTGCAGCTTTTACAGTGTGAGTTCTGTCAGTGAGCCAGTTGGCAACCCATCTTGTGACATAGGGATTTATACCTAGTTTAGTGAGTTTAGCTATAATTCCAGAATGGGAGATGGTGTGGAAAGCCTTGGTGAGGTCAATATAGGCTGCGTGAACCACCTTACCCTCATCTACGGCTTTGGTGACTGCCTCAAAGAAGTCAACCAGGGTCAGGTAGCAAGATCTGCCTTTCACAATCCTGAACTGGGTGGGGTCCAGAGTTTGGAGGTTACCAATGTCTTTGCTTATGAATTCCATGATGATACGTTCCATGGCCTGGCAGACCGGGCTCGTCAGGCTAATAGGGTGATAGTTCCCAGGATCAGTGGTGGCTCCCCCTTTGTGGAGTGGATAACTGTTGCTGTGCGCCATTCAGTGGGCACAAATCCTGACCTGAGGCTATAATTGAACATGGTGCTTAGGTGGGGAGCCAGTTCATTCTGAAGTTTGTGTAAAACGCAGCCTGGGATGTTGTCCAGTCCCATGAATGCTGTGTTTTTGGTTTTAGAGAGTGCTGCTTTTACCTGTGAAGTTATGATTACAGGGACTCTACATTCTTCCTGTATATATATGGTGCCTTTAGGGGGTGACAGGGGGGTAAAGTTAGCACTGAACCTATCTGCCAGGATGTTGGCAATATCAGTTGGTTCTGTAATTTTTGTGCCATTGTGCTGTAACTCAGAGCAGATCTGGGTGTTGCCATTGAGATTCTTGACATAGCTATATATCACTTTGTGGTTGTCCTTAGAATCAGTGGCAATCTTGTTTTCATAGCTAGCTTTGTAGGATCTTATAAGGGATCTCAGCTTCTTGCTGAGGCTGACCAGGGAACTCCTCCACTCACGGAATTTTACTCTATTTTTCAACAATTTCTTCCTTCTGTTGCAGAGTTTGTTTATGGCAGGGGACCACCAGATTGGCTTCCTTTTTTTGGAGGATAGCGTCTTGGTTCTATTTCGGATAGCACAATCCATGCACTCATGTAAGTGCTTATAGAGGGCATTTGTGTAGGATTCAGCAGTCATAACTGTATTGTCCATCTGCATGGGTGTCATGAAGTTCAACACTTCTGTCTTAAGAAGCATGAAGTTGGCTTTGGAGAAATTTTTTACCATGGTTTCCTTAATGGGGGTGGGGTGGGGGGATGTGGATATTTAGGGTGATTAGCTTATGGCCAGATCTTACTAAAGATGAGTTGACTTCAGGTGTGGAACATCGGTCACTCATTTTGTTAATGACTAGGTCTAGGATATTGTTGCCCCTGGTGGGGGTGTGGGGGATCTGTAGCAAGCTACAAATTGGGTTGCAATTTTGCCCAGAGTTAGTTGTACTTGCATAACCTCGGCTTCATTATGCTGAGCAGCTAACCTGGAGGTGTGGATATCCTTAATGAATATGGACTCACCGCCGCCTTTGGTGTTTCAGTCCAGGTTAGATGGCCGAAAAGTGTGGTATGAGTTATAGCCTGTTAATGCAGGGGTGCTCTCTGGAGCCTTGAACCAGGTCTCAGTCACTGCACAGACATCTATGTTCTCCATTTTAAGGAGTGCCTCGAGTGAGTGCATTTTGAGATTTAGACTGCTAGCTTTGAGTAGCATTAACCTCAGTTTTTGCTTGCCTGTTCCTGTTATGGTGGTGAATTTGTCATTTGAACCTTGCCTCGAAAAGGCACTATAGGGGCAGCAAGAGCCTTTGCTAGTATCCAGAATCCGAGGGGTGACAGGTGCAGGCCATCTCTGGCAAAGCATCGGGGTCTTTCGACTGTGTGGTCCCAGGCAGACAGATACTGGATCCCCTTAGAATGACACCAGAAGATTAGCCAATTGTTGAAGTCAGTCATTTTGTCTTTGTACTGTGGTATCATTTTGGGTGATGGCAGGATGATACTCATGGGTAGGGTCCCCGACAGGCAGCTGAAAGTGACCTTCTCCTTGTTTAGCCTGATGAGTGAGACATCAGTGTGCCTGACTATAGAGTCACCTATGACTAGTGTGTTGGGTACGTTGTTTTGCCTTATGGACTGTGGTTGAGTGGTACACTGAGTCTGTGGGCTATGTGTCATTTGGATTGTGTTGGTGGTGGGAATTTGCTTGCGTTTCTACTTTGGAGGTCTCTGTTGCTTGAGCAGATTATTATTGAGAGCCTCCGCAGATGTTTTTATGTTTCTATGTGTGGATTTTGGTGGTGTAGGTTTAGTGGGACTATGTAATGAGTGCGGTGTGGATCAAGTGTTTACCTTCTCCTTTTGACTATCAAGTCCAGTCTTGGATGGAGAGAGATCTAACTCCAGTTTGGCTAGATAAGTGCATCTGTCACAGGTTGTAGTGTTGGGTGGTAGGAGGAGGGGGTTGTCTGTGTACATGAGGCAATTGCCACATTGCCCCAAGATGCCCAGATTCATCAGATAGACAGGAGAGAACACTGGGAGCTGACCCTTGGACATGCCTGAATAAAAATATATTTTCCTCTTGACAAGTGAGGAAAGTGAGTACAAGAGCTGTTTTTCTCTAAGCAAGTGAGGAAAGTAAATGCCAACACTGTTATCCTCTAGGTAATGAGGAAGGGTGATTGCTGAGAAGGGTGAGTGCTGTAGTGATTTGTAGTTTATTTAGTGCTTACCACAAGTTCTGAACAAGTGCTGAGCATGGATAAGCAAATTCAAGTGCTAAAACTAAGAATCTGGATCTGGATCTTGTTGTAGATAGGCTACCTAGTGCTTAACTCTCCCACTGATAAGCTAGAAGGCTCCAACACAGAAAGGCTTGAGGGCACAGAAGCTTCCAAACAGTCCTGTGTACAGCAAATCTGTATTTGGGCTAAACTAATTACAGGGAATGTGGGAAGCAAGCACAAATGCAGGCTTTTAAACCAGAAAGTTGAAAGAGATGGAAAAACTGCCCAAATGGCCAATAAACTACAATTTCTGGGCCAGAAAACATTCTTGTGGTAGACAGGCTACCTACTGCTTACCACTCCCACTGATAAGCTAGAAGGCTTCCCTCCAACACAGAAAGGCTTGCGGCACAGAAGATTACAAACAGTCCTGGATAGAGCAATACTGTATCTGGATTAGACTACTTACAGGAAAGGCAGAAAACAAGCTTGGAATATATATATATATATATATATATATATATATATATATATATATATATATATATATATATATATATATATATATATATATATATATATATATATATATATATACATGTTTTTTTGTTAAGTGGGTTGGCTTTCTCAAAAAGAAAGAATGATCTAATGACAGTGGCAAAAACACTTTAAATGCAGTACAAGTTAACACATTTTGAGTGTGTAGAAATATTAAGGCAAATACAGTTTAAATAAATGCAGATAAATTAAAAATGACAAAAACAAGTTTATCAAAACTCAAATAAGAGCACTTGAACACTTAAAAGCACACAGAACAGCAAATTATAGTGTAAAGGTAGAAGACTGTTATGTAAGAGCAGCTCAAGAAACTGTAAGTATTTTTTTTTTTTTTTTTTGGAGAGGGAGGGAACAGAGCAGATTAAAATGCTAAAAGGAATGTCCTTCCCAAGTGTTCTCTCTGTAGACAGCAGAGGAGATATGACTGGTAGAAGTGTCTGAAATCAAAATAAGATCTCACTAAACTCATATAATGAGCAAATGAGATGGGCAGAGTAACAGTGTCGTAAAACAGATTTAAAGCAGGGGCGGGCAATTCCAAAGCAACCAAGATTAACACCACAGCAGGAACAGGGAGGGGGGGTGGGAAATTAACGGCAGCTAGAGACAGGGAATATTATCTCCCTGTATTATATTATGTATAACAATTATCTACAAATTTCTAATCTTAAATAAGTGCTGAGAAAAGTATACTTAAATCAGCTTTTGTCAGTTGATTTATGCAGGTGAATCTCAGCAGCCAATCAATCGGAAGATGAGCAGAATAATGAAAAAATGTGGCCAGCAGAGATTATCATGCAAGCAGAAACCCCCAGGCCAAGTTAACACAATTTCAAAAGCAGACTAACAAATTTCAATGTATCAAGATGGTGACACTTTTTCACACTTCAGGCAACTACCTGCATCTAGAGACAGGGAATATTATCTCCTTTTATTATATTATGCATAACAATTATCTACAAATTTCTAATCTTAAATAAGTGCAGAGAAAGGCATACTTAAATCAGCTATTGTCAGTTGATATATGCAGGAGAATTTCAGCAGCCAGCCACTCAGAAGATGAGCAAAGTGATTAAAAAATGTGAACCAGCACAGATTATAATGCAAGCAGAACCCCCCAGGCTAAGTTAACACAATTTTAAAAGCAGTCGAACAACTTTCAATGTATCCAGATGGCTACACTTTTTCACACTTCAGGCAACTAACTGCAGCTAGAGACAGGCAGTATTATCTCCCTGCATTATATTATGCATAACAATTATCTACAAGTTTCTAATCTTAAATAAGTGCAGAGAAAGGTATACTTAAATCAGCTTTTGTCAGTTGATTTATGCAGGTGAATCTCAGCAGCCAACCACTCAGAAGATGAGCGGAATGATTAAAAAATGTGACCAGCACAGATAATAATGCAAGCAGAAACCCACAGGCTAAGTTAACACATTTTCAAAAGCAGTCTAACAACTTTCAATGTATCCAGATGAATACACTTTTTCACACTTCAGTCAACTAACTGCAGCTAGAGACGAGGAATATTATCTCCCTTTATTATATTATGTATAACAATTATCTACAAATTTCTAATCTTAAATAAGTGCAGAAAAAAGTATACATAAATCAGCTTATGTCAGTTGATTTATGCAGTTGAATCTTAGCAGCCAACCACTCGGAAGATGAGAAGAATGAGTAAAAACTGTGACCAGCACAGATTATAATGAAAGCAGAACCCCCCAGGCTTAGGTAAAACAATTTCAAAAGCAGTCTAACAACTTTCAATGTATCCAGATGGCTACACTTTTCACACTTCATACAACTAACTGCAGCTAGAGACAGGGAGTATTATCTCCCAGTATTATATGATGTATACCAATTGTGTGCAAATTTCTAATCTTAAATAAGTGCAGAGAAAAGTATACTTAAATCAGCTTTTGTCAGTTGATTTATACAGGTGAATCTCAGCAGCCAACCATTTGGAAGATGAGCAGAATGATTTAAAAATGTGACAAGCACAGATTATAAGGCAAGCAGAAACCCCCAGGCTAAGTTAACACAATTTCAAAAGCAGTCTAACAACTTTCAATGTATCCAGATGGCTACACTTTATCACACTTCAGGCAACTACCTGTAGCTAGAGACGGGGAATATTATCTCCCTTTATTATATTATGGATAACAATTATCTACAAATTTCTAATCTTAAATATGTGCATACAAAAGTATACTTAAATAAGCTTTTGACAGTTGATTTATGCAGGTGAATTTCAGCAGCCAGCCACTCGGAAGATGAGTAAAATGATTAAAATATGTGAACCAGTACAGATTATAATGCAAGCAAAAACCCCCCAGGCTAAGATAACAACACTTCAAAAGCAGTCTAACAACTTTCAATGTACCCAGATGGCTACACTTTTTCACCCTTCAGGCAAGTAACTGCAGCTAGAGACAGGGAGTATTATATTATGTATAAAAATTATCTACAAATTTCTAATCTTAAATATGTGCATGGAAAAGTATACTTAAATAAGCTTTTGTCAGTTGATTTATGTAGGTGAATCTCAGCAACCAACCACTTGAACTATGAGCAAAATGATTAAAAAACGTGAACCAACACAGATTATAATTCAAGCAGAAACCCCCCAGCCTAAGTTAACACAATTTCAAAAGCAGTCTAACAACCTTGAATGTATCTAGATGGCTACACTTTTTCACACTTCAGGCAACTTACTGCAGCTAGAGACAGGGAGTATTATCTCCCTATATTATATTAAGTATAACAATTATCTACAAATTTCTAATCTAAAGTGCAGAGAAAAGTATATTTAAATCATCATTTGTCAGTTGATTTATGCAGGTGAATCTCAGTAGCCAACCACTTGAAAGATGAGCAGAATGATTAAAAAATGTGACCAGCACAGATTATAATGCAAGCAGAACCTCCCGCAGGCTAAGTTAACACAATTTCAAAAGCAGTCTAACAACTTTCAATTTATCCAGATGGCTACACTTTTTCACACTTCAGGCAAATAACTGCAGTTAGAGACAGGGAATATTATCTCCCTGTATTATGTTATGCATAACAATTATCTACAAATTTCTAATTTTAAATAAGAGCAGAGAAAAGTATACTTCAATCAGCATTTGTCAGCAGATTTATGCAGGTGAATCACAATGGCCAACAATCGGATGATGAGCAGAATGATTAAAAAATGTGGCCAGTACATATTATAATGCAAGCAGAAACCCCAGGCTAAGTTAAAACAATTTCAAAAGCAGTCTAACAACTTTCAATGTATCCAGATGGCTACACTTTTTCACACTTCAGGCAAATAACTGCAGCTAGAGACACTGAGTATTATCTCCCTATATTATATTACATATAACAATTATCTATAAGTTTCTAATCTTAAATAAGTGCAGAGAAAAGTATACTTAAATCAGCTTTTGTCAGTTGATTTATGCAGGTGAATCTCAGCAGCCAACCACTCGGAAGATGAGCAGAATGATTAAAAATGTGACCAGCATAGATTATAATGCAAGCAGAAACACACAGGCTAAGTTAACACATTTTCAAAAGCAGTCTAACAACTTTCAATGTATCCAGATGGATACACTTTTTCACACTTCAGTCAACTAACTGCAGCTAGAGACAGGGAATATGATCTCCCTGTAATACATTATGTATAACAATTATCTACAAATTTCTCATCTTAAATAAGTGCAGAGAAAAGTATACATAAATCAGCTTTTGTAAGTCAATTTATGCAGTTGAATCTCAGCAGCCAAACAATCGGTTGATGAGCAGAATGATTAAAATATTTGACCAGCACAGATTATAATGCAAGCAGAAAACCCCAAGATTAGTTAACACAATTTCAAAAGCAGTCTAACAACTTTGAATGCTTCCAGATGGCTATACTCTTTCACACTTCAGGCAACTAAATGCAGCTAAAGACAAGGAGTATTATCTCCCTATATTATATTATGTATAACAATTATTTAAGATTAGAAATTTGTAAATAAGTGCACAGAACAGTATACTTAAATCAACTTTTGTCAGTTGATTTATGCAGGTGAATATCAGCAGCCAACCACTAGGAAGATGAGCAGAATGATTAAAAAATGTGGCCAGTACATATTATAATGCAAGCAGAAACCCCCAGGCTAAGGTAACACAAATTCAAAAGTAGTTTAACAACTTTCAATTTTTCCAGATGGCTACACTTTATCACAATTCAGGCAACTTACTGCAGCTAGAGAAATGGAGTATTATCTCCCTATATTATATTATGTCTAACAATTATCTACACATTTCTAATCTTAAATAAGTGCAAAAAAAGTATGCTTAAATCAGTTTTTGGCAGTTGATTTATGCAGGTGAATCTCAGCAGCCAACCACTAGGAAGATCTGCGGAATGATTAAAAAATGAGACCAGCACAGATTATAATGCAAGCCGAAACCCCAGGCTAAGTTAACCCAATTTCAAAAGCAGTCTAACAATTTTGGATGTATCCATATGGCTACACATTTTCACACTTCAGGCAACTAAATGCAACTAGAGACAGGGAGTATTATCCCCCTGTATTATATTATATCTCACAATAATTTAAGATTAGAAATTTGTAGATAAGTGCAGAGAAAAGTATACTTAAATCTGCTTTTTTCAGTTGATTTATGCAGGTGAATGTCAGCAGCAACCACTTAGAAGATGAGCAGAATGATTTAAAAATGTGGCCAGCAGAGAATATAATGCAAGAAGAAACCCTAAGGCTAAGTTAACACAATTTCAAAAGCAGTCTAACAACTTTCAATGTATCCAGATGGCTACACTTTTTCACACTTCAGGCAACGTACTGCAGCTAGAGACAGGGTGTATTATCTCCCTATATTATATTATATTATATTATATTATATTATATTATATTATATTATATTATATTATATTATATTATATTATGTATAACAATTATCTACAAGTTTCTAATCTTAAATAAGTGCAGAGAAAAGTATACTTAAATCACCTTTTGTCAGTTGATTTATGCAGGTGAATCTCAGCAGCCAACCACTCAGAGGATGAGCAGAATGATTTAAAAATGCGACCAGCACAGATTATAATGCAAGAAGAAAACCCCAGGCTAAATTAACACAATTTCAAAAGCAGTCTAACAACTTTCAATGTATCCAGATGTATACACTTTTTCACACTTCAGGCAACTAACTGCAGCTAGAGACAGGGAATATTATCTCCCTGTATTGTATTATGTATAACAATTATCTACAAGTTTTTAATCCTAAATAACTGCAGAGAAAAGTATACTTAAATCAGCTTTTGTCAGTTGATTTATGCAGATGAATCTCAGCAGCCAACCACTCGGAAGATTTGCAGAATGATTAAAAAATGTGACCAGCACTGATTATAATGCAAGCAGAAACCCTGAGGCTTAGTTAACACAATTTCAAAAGCAGTCTAACCACTTTCAATGTATCCATATGGCTACACTTTTGCACACTTCAGGCAACTTACTGCAGCTAGAGACAGGGAGTATTATCTCCCTATATTATATTATGTATAACAATTATCTACAAGTTTCTAATTTTAAATAAGTGCAGAGAAAAGTATACATAAATCAGCTTTTGTCAGTTGATTTATGCAGTTGAATCTCAGCAGCCAACCACTCGGAAGATGAGCAGTATGATTACAAAATATGGCCAACGGAGATTATAATGCAAGCAGAAACCCCCAGGCTAAGTTAACACAATTTCAAAAGCAGTCTAACAACTTTGAATGTATCCAGATGGCTACACTTTTTCACACTTCAGGCAACTAACTGCAGCTAGAGACAGGGAGTATTATCTCCCTGTATTATATTATGCATAACAATTATTTAAGATTAGAAATTTGTAGATAAGTGCAGAGAAAAGTATACATAAATCAGCTTTTGTCAGTTGATTTATGTAGGTGAATCTCAGCAGCCAACCACTCGGAAGATGATCAGAATGATTAAAAAATGTCGCCAGCACAGATTATAATGCAAGCAGAAACCCCCAGGCTAAGTTAACACAATTTCAAAAGGAGTCTAACAACTTTCAATGTATCCAGATGGCTACACTTTTTCACACTTCTGGCAACTTACTGCAGCTAGAGACAGGGAGTATTATCTCCCTATATTATATTAAGTATAACAATTATCTGCAAATTTCTAATCTTAAATAAGTTCAGTGAAAAGTATATTTAAATCATCTTTTGCCAGTTGATTTATGCAGGTGAATCTCAGCAGCCAACCACTCGGAAGATGAGCAGAATGATTAAAACATGTGACCAGCACAGATTATAATGAAAGCAGAACCCCCCTCCCAGGCTAAGTTAACACAATTTCAAAAGCACTCTTACAACTTTCAATTTATCCAGATGGCTACACTATTTTACACTTCAGGCAACTAACTGCAGCTAGAGACAGGGAATATTATCTCCCTGTATTATATTATGTATAACAATTTTCTACAAATTTCTCATCTTAAATAAGTGCAGAGAAAAGTATACTTAAATCAGCTTTGTCAGGTGATGTATGCAGTTGAATCTCAGCAGCCAACCACTCTGAAGATGAACAGATTGATTAAAAAAAGTGACCAGCACAGATTATATTGCAAGCAGAAATATCCAGGCTAAGTTAACACAGTTTCAAAAGCAGTCTAACAACTTTCAATGTATCCAGATGACTACACTTTTTCACACTTCAGGCAACTAACTGCTTCTAGAGACAGCTAGTAATATCTCCCTGCATTATGTTATGAATAACAATTATCTACAAATTTCTAAATTTAAATAAGAGCACAGAAAAGTATACTTCAATCAGCTTTTGTCAGCAGATTTATTCAGGTGAATCTCAGCAGCCAACCAATCGGATGATGAGCAGAATGATTAAAAAATTTGACCATCACAGATTATAATGCAAACAGATACCCCCAGGATAAGTTAACACAATTTCAAAAGCAGTCTAATAACTTTGGCATAATTACTGAATTTACTGTGTGGTTCTTGACTACAGATTTACTCCTGCTAGGGGTCTAACCTGTAATTCCAGACTTATTACTGTTCAAAATGTGGTTCTTTTCCCGCCATTTACCTGAGCTGTGTGTAATTGGAGTGCCCTTACACGAGCAGACTTGGCCTTAATTTTGTCTATTAAGGATACCCACACTTGTCATTTACATCAGCTATACCCCTAATGGTGTAAACGCTCACCTCTATGATTCCCTAGACCACTTTAAGCTGAAACCCTTACTACTTTAATTACTGGTAACGCTCCCCACTGTGGATGTGTATGTTACATAGTTGGCCTTAGCCACTTAACTCTACTAATCTGTACTATGTGCTTAGCATAAACACATGTTTTGACCTAAAGAAAATGATTGACCTTGCCTGACTGTAACTATTACTTAATGTGATATATTGTAAGTTTATGTTTATCTGTACTACTCTGGGAACATAGTGTTTTTTTCATTACTTTAACATAACCTTTTTTTCTCATTTTTCCTCCTGCTTGTCAGCTTTCACCTGGACATACCCTGAGTTTTTCGCCTGGGTAGAATCCCACAACTAACTCTGCTATTGTACTCTCTGCCAATTACTCTGGGAACTTTTTAAAACCCTGCCATCTTCTACAAGCCTCTATCTCAAGATACCAAGAAAGTATGTTTAATTATTACATGGTCTTGTAATTATATAACCAGCTAACCCTGCTAAGTGTTCTGTTTGCTCCCAGTCAAGCTTGCCAGCAGCAAACCCCCTTACTCCTTTATCTCCTTCCCTCCCTTACCTAGACCTTTACTTAGCTTGTGCTCTTCTCCCATTAGTCTAGCTTACTCTCCTGGAGCCCTAGTGAATCTTAGTGCAACTCTGCTATTGTCCACTAGAGGTCACCCTTTCCCCACCAGTATCTAATTCACTAGTATCTACTTCTACTTACTTGCCCCTATTTCTCCCTTCTAATTTCCTTCCCTTTCTTCCTTTTCTAAGTCCATCCTTATCCACTACTCCTAGGCTACCTCCAATTACCTTGTGTCAGTCAGCATTCACTGATAGTTTTTCCATCCTCTATGGTACACTTTGTGTTTCCCGCTCCGTTCACCCTGCGGGTTCACTCCGCTCCCCTGCCCTGCCCCCAATTCCCACCCTCCCCCAGTACATCTAAACTTATACCCTCTTAGCCACACCCCTCTACCAATCATCCGCTCAGTGACTCACTCCTAGCCACACCCCATATATATACATCACCTTCCCTTATATTCTATTTCTCTCCTACCTTCTCTATCTTTGCTAATACCTATACTTCTCCTAACACATATAATACACTTTTCCCTACCATGCCTCACAAACACCCATGTTTGTTTGCCCTCTTACTCCTGATCACTTTCAACACAGCTTACTTCTTCACCTCTTATGAACATCCTCTCCTATCACTTGTTACCATCCCTTCCAAACATACACTAATACCTTTTCCTGCTCTATCTATAACCTTCCCAAATGCCACTATTATACCTAGTTTCTCTCAAGCTAAATATCATCGACTCAATCATATTAAATACTCTGTTTTATGTAATAAAAAATCACTATACCAATATCTCAAACCCTCACAAGACTATAAATTCAAATTTCTCCACTCATTAAAAGATGGAGACATCCACCCCAACCCTGGCCCAAGCCCTACACCAACTCCCATCAACTACAATCTTAACCTTAAGGTCCCACTACCAACAACAAATCCCTCCAAATCACTCTCAATAGCGCATCTCAACATACGTAGCATATGTAACAAAATACCACATATTCATGCACTCTTGGATGTCCAACAATTTGATATTCTCTGTTTAACCAAAACATGGCTTAAACCTTCAATAAAAGACACCGAAATTATCCCCCCAGGCTCTAGCATCATTAGACAAGATCGTTTAAAGAAAAAAGGTGGAGGGTTTGCAATTATATATAAATCAGGACTAAAAATCAACAAAATAAACTATAATCTGCCCTGTGATAGCATCATTGAAATAATTATTACCAAACTAATACTTAATTCCCTTAAATCAGTTTATATCATCTGCTCCTACCTTCCCCCAGGAAATAACCTGACTATATTAGAAGGCCTCCTGAATTGGCTTTCGACTAATCTCCCACAAGAAACAATCCTACTAGGAAGACTTTAATATCAATTGGACTTTATGTAACAGTACTAATCCTTCCTCTCATATTAACCTCCATGGCTTCTCACAGGCTATAAACACTCCTACTAGAATAAACAAATATAATAAAAAAAAAAAAAACATCTTAGACTGGATTCTTACAAATTGTCCACAACAAAAATATTCAATAGGAACCCTTCCAGATGACCTTAGTGACCACTCTCTCATATATATTATCAAAAATAAAACATGCTTTAACATTCCCTATATAGTTAGGACCATCCGTAGCAAAAAACAATTTTACCAAGAACTCTTTCTAACTGAACTCTACCATTGTAACTGGTCTCCCCTAAAGTCTCTCCCTATAGATGAAGCTGTTAATTACTTTAATAGCACCTTCCTAGCAATCCTAGACCAACATGCCCCAACCTGTTCCATAAGAATGAAAAATAAACCAGCTCCTTGGCTCTCAAATCATACTAGGAAACTTATCCACAATAGAAACAAATCTTGGAATAAATGGCGGTCCACAAATAACTTATTCGATCACCAAAACTTTAGACAACAAAGAAATATTACCAAAAAAGCTATCCTACAAGACAAAAAGAACTTTTATATACAACTTCAGCAAACATCACTCAAACAACCACAAAAATGCTGGTCTACTATTAACTCACTTCTATCCCCGGGCAGAGTTGAATCACCCAACCCATTAGGCTCTAACCCAGACTGTCCAATTCAAACAGCCAATGCCTTCAACTCTTTCTTTACTACCACTATACTTAATTTAGCTAATTAGCAAAATCCAGATACATCTAACCTGCCCAAACCTAACTTCACTCCTCCTCCTTTTCACCTAGAACCAATACTTACCTCTGATATCTCCTCTCTACTTCAAAAACTAAAACCTAACACTCCCTCAGCTGACCAACTACCAGCCGAATACCTCAAAATAGAAGCCAAAGCCATTGTCTACCCAGTCTCTATATTAATCAACAGATCCTTAACAGAAGGCCTAATCCCATCAATTTGGAAAATCTCCTACATTATTCCTCTCCACAAAGGTGGAGACTCTACTGAATTCTCTAACTTCCGTCCCATTGCTCTACTCTCCCCACTAGCCAAAATTATGGAGAAATGTATCCATAAACAACTTATTACCCATCTACTTCAACATCAGCTCCTGGCTAACTGTCAGCATGGATTTCGGCCATTTCATAGTACCACCGCAGCCTTACTATCCTTTGCTAACTGCATCAACAATAATCGTAACAATAATATTTTATCCTCTGCTTTCTTCGTGGATCTATATAAAGCCTTTGATAAGGTTAATCATCAACTTCTCCTCTACATACTGAAGTCCCTCTCCTTCGAACATCCTACCATGAACTGGTTCACATCCTATCTGGACAACCGAAAACAAGCCGTTCTTTGGCAAAACCATCTTTCTGACCTTCTTCCTACCTCTCTAGGTGTCCCACAAGGCTCTATTTTAGGGCCACTATTGTTTTCCATCTTCATAAATGACCTCCATCTCTCCATTCCGCAGTCTATCTGTATCCAATATGCTGATGACTCCACTATCATTTGATCTGCCTCATCTCAAACTGATCTTCATTCACAAACACAAAAAGCCTTCTCTACTATAGAAAAATGGTTCTCTAACCACTGTCTTCTCCTTAACCCTAAAAAAACTAAATTGCTGCTCTTCAACCCATCTCACTTATCACCTCCTCTTCATTTCACACTTACATCTGAAGATGGTACCGTTATCTCTCCAGACCCCACTACCAAACTACTAGGAATTACTATTGACAATCAACTTAAGTTTGATTATCACATAAATTCTACAATTAAATCTACTAATAAAAAACTTGGTTCCCTCTACCGCATTATACCCTTCCTGACACCAACAGTTAGAACCACAATAGCCAGAACTCACTTAATCTCTACCCTGTTATATGCCTCCCCATATACACAAATCTTTCCAAACATAATCTTAACAATCTGACTAGATCATACAATAATATTGCAAGATTTGCCACCAACTCTCCTTTTAGGACCCATCACTGTCAGAATCTAAAACAGCTAGGCTGGCTTGAATTACCACTACTATTACAATTTAATCAACTCACAATTGCCCACAAAGCCTTTTACCAACCTAGTAACACCCCAATTCTCTCGACCCTTATAAGACCTTATAATAACCTGAAGAATCTGTGCTCTGCCAACAAAATGTTGATACACATTTCCTTCTCAAATAACTTAGCAGGCAAATCTCTATTTTCTAACACAGTGGGTAAAATATGGAATCAACTACCAAATGATCTGACCACCCTCTCCTCTCTCCCATTATTTAAAACCAAACTAAAACTCTTTCTCTATAATCACTGGTTATGCTCTTGTAATAACCCAGACTAACTATCCTTACTTTTCTTTTCTTTTACAAAATACCTGACGCTAACATTTTTTTTACTCCCTACCTTATATCTTTACTACTTTCGTTGATTATTACTAGTCCCTCCCTTTAGTCTCTACACTCCCTTCTCCTGAAATCATCAATCCTATTAACCTTTTCCTTCTGTCTTATTACTACTTCTGTTAACTCAAGAACTTGTACTCTATATTATGTCACTGTCTAATGATGCTTTCCTTTCTTTATCGTAATATGTTGTTTTTGAAATGTTAAGTGCTTTAAATGTAATGTTCAAATGCTATGTAATGTTTTTCTATATTTTATTATGTTGTATAACTGGAGCTTTTCTCCCCGGGCCTCCACTGAAAATTGACATGTATCCAGTTGGACTAACCCGGTAAACAAAAATAAATAAATAAATAAATGCATCCAGATGACCACACTTTTTCACACTTCAGGCAACTAAATGCAGCTAAAGACAAGGAGTATTATCTCCCTATATTATATTATGTATAACAATTATTTAAGATTAGAAATTTGTAGAAAAGTGCAGAGAAAAGTATACTTAACTCAGCTTTTGTCAGTTGATTTATGCAAGTGAATATCAGCAGCCAACCACTAGGAAGATGAGCAGAATGATTAAAAAATGTGGCCAGCACAGATTATAATGCAAGCAGTAACCCCCATGCAAAGTTAACACAATTTCAAAAGCAGTCTAACAACTTTCAATCTATCCAGATGCCCACACTTTTTCACACTTCAGGCAACTAACTGCAGCTAGAGACAGGGAGTGTTATCTCCCTGTATTATATTATGTATAAAAATTATCTACAAATTTCTAATCTTAAATATGTGCATACAAAAGTATACTTAAATAAGCTTTGGTCAGTTGATTTATGCAGGTGAATTTCAGCAGTCAACCACTCGGAAGATGAGTAAAATGATTAAAAAATGTGAACCAGCATAGATTATAATGCAAGCAGAAACCCCCCAGTCAAAGATAACAAAACGTCAAAAGCAGTCTAACAACTTTCAATGTACCGAGATGGCTACACTTTTTCACCCTTCAGGCAACTAACTGCAGCTAAAGACAGGGAGTATAATCTCCCTGTATTATATTATGTATAACAATTATTTAAGATTAGAAATTTGTAGATAAGTGCAGAGAAAAGTATACACAAATCAGCTTTCGTCAGTTTATTTATGCAGTTGAATCTCAGCAGCCAACCACTCGGAAGATGAGCAGTATGATTACAAAATGTGGCCAGCACAGATTATAATGCAAGCAGAAACCCCCAGTCTAAGTTAACACAATTTCAAAAGCAGTCTAACAACTTTGAATGTATCCAGATGGCTACACTTTTTCACACTTCAGGCAACTAACTGCAGCTAGAGACAGGGAGTATTATCTCCCTGTATTATATTATGTATAACAATTATTTAAGATTAGAAATTTGTAGATAAATGCAGAGAAAAGTATAATTAAATCAGCTTTTGTCAGTTGATTTATGCAGGTGAATCTCAGCAGCCAACCACTCGGAAGATGAGCAGAATGATTAAAAAATGTGACCAGCACAGATTATAATGCAAGCAGAAACCCCCAGACTAAGTTAAAACAATTTCAAAAGCAGTCTAACAACTTTGAATGTATCCAGATGGATACACTTTTTCACAATTCAGGCAACTAACTGTGGCTAGGGACAGGGTATATTATCTCCCTGTATTATATTATGTATAACAATTATCTACAAGTTTCTAATCCTAAATAAGTGCAGAGAAAAGTATACTTAAATCAGCTTTTGTCAGTTGATTTATGCAGGTGAATCTCAGCAGCCAACCACTTGGAAGATGAGCAGAATGATTGGAAAATGTGACCAGCACAGATTGTAATGCAAGCAGAACCCCCCAGGCTTAGTTAAAACAATTTCAAAAGCAGTCTAACAACTGTCAGTGTATCCAGGTGGCTACACTTTTCACACTTCAGACAACTAACTGCAGCTAGAGACAGGGAATATTATCTCCATGTATTATATTATGTATAACAATTATCTACAAATTTCTTATCTTAAATAAGTGCAGAGAAAACTATACTTAAATCAGCTTTTGTCAGTTGATTTATGCAGGTGAATCTCACCAGCCAACCACTCGGAAGATGAGCAGAATGATTAAAAAATGTGACCAGCACAGATTATAATGCAAACAGAAACCCCCTGGCTAAGTTAACAGAATTTCAAAAGCAGTCTAACAACTTTCAATGTATCCAGATGGCTACACTTTTTCACATTTCAGGCAACTAACTGCAGCTAGAGACAGGGAGTATTATCTCCCTGTAATATATTATGTATAACAATTATCTACACATTTCTAATCTTAAATAAGTGCAGAGAAAAGTATACTTAAATCAGCTTTTGTCAGTTGATTTATGCAGGTGAATCTCAGCAGCCAACCACTTGGAAGATGCACAGAATGATTAAAAAATGTCATCAGCACAGATTATAATGCAAGCAGAAACCCCCAGGCTAAGTTAGCACAATTTCAGAAGCAGTCTAACAACTTTCAATGTATCCAGACGGCTACACTTTTTCACACTTCAGGAAACTAACTGCAGCCAGCGACAAGGAGTATTATCTGCCTGTATTATATTATGTATAAATATTATCTACAAATTTCTCATTTTATATAGGTTGCAATATGTACTGGTTTACCAAGACCAAGTTGGAAACTTACAGACAGTATCAATTAAGATACATCTGCATTGCAACCAACACCTTACCCCACCTCAGTCCCACTATCACCATCTGTATTTTGCTGGTGCCAATGTACACCTGTGTGTTTGCCATTCATTAGTAGGGACTAGGCCAGTACACATGGTGTTCAGAATTTGGGACACTGAAAAATTACACACGTTTGTAGGCCATAGTTGTCAAGCATCTACAAAAATGCTGAGGATGAGTAGGGGTTGTTATCCTGAAACACAAGCAATCCTAAGCTCACTAAGAATAGCTGTATCTGCACACAGTTAAGGGCATGAATTGTGGCAGACATAACCCTAACTCCACAGCAATAGTGACGGCACAGTGTGACCTCCAAGGGCTGTGCACATGAGTTGACATTGCAATCATGCAGAGTTGGGGGACATTTGTAGGGCATAGTGACCAAACACTGGCAAATGCAGATGGCCCATGATAGTATACCCCTTCCAGGAATAGTGGCAGTTGTAGTACACTTAACAGTTGGCGAAACAAACCATCATGATAAGGGTGTGCACACATATGTAACCACAGATTGTATGCATTTCAAAAAGCATCTGCACAGCTAACACATTTGTTTGATACTGCATTTGATTACACAGGTCATATGTCACATATCAGGCTCATGTAATGTTAACAAATGCAGTAATGTGGCCCCATGGCATATCAGGGAAAATGGTGCCATGTCAATAAGGGAGTGTATACTCCCCATAGTAAGGTTTGAAGTTTGTCAGTGTAATTGTATTTTATTGGCCATACATGCGCCGCTGATGATGAGATCTGTAAATCAGACATCAGGCATTCACAAATTACATCTGTCCACATATCATCCCGGGTATGTGTCGAACAAACTCATAGGGGCTGTGAGCAACAGAGCAAACATAACTGTCACACATATACACATTCAGCAATGGTGTGTACACCTGTGAGGTATGGTGCACAATACATGCCAGGATGCTGAACAGGTGCACAGCAATACTGTGTACATGGGTGCAGTGTGTTCCCGAGTAAGGGGCATCACCTACTAACATAACCCATTCATCACGGAGATGTATAATTGTCAAATAAATTGTTAGAATCAAACTGTAAAAATCATTAGGCTTTTCAAAATGACAGTCAATAACACAGGATGCTCAGGTTCAAACAATATTGTTTTACTAATGTACATTAGAAGGCAAAAAACTATACAGAAACAGTATAGAGTTTTGACTAATTACATTCAGGAAATACTCTCAATTATATACTATTTGCAATCAGCTTTTGCCCACCTTACTGACGTGGTCAGTCACAGGGCATTTACATCACTATAGTCCATAATACTTCATTCATAAGAAGATGCTTAGGTAATGTTTTTAGAAACTTTCCCATGAGAATAACACAGCCTTGCGAGGCACCTGGTCCATCATAACGTCTTCCTGTAGATGTTACTTTTTCAAGGATCTTAGATTAGTTCGAACACAATGGACAAGTCTTTTCTTAATACGTCCCTTTGTCTCTCTGGCTGCCAACTATCTCAGATAGTGTTCACAAGGCCATCCTCCTCGGTGGAAGGAAGAAAGATACACATGCATACATATTTATTTCTCTGACCCAGCAGATTATAGTTACTGAAAGACATAAGCTTTGCTGAGCTGGCTACTGCCAGGGTCAGGGGTTAACCATACTGCAGCTGAATTTCAAGCAATTACATGCAAGATCATTTCTACTGCCATTCTAGTAAAATAGAATTAAATGCATTACATATTATACTGTTTCTAAACTTTGCACTACATATATGTTCAAGTACATATTCTTCTAACAGTTTATATATGTTTAAGTACATATTTTTCTAGCATTCTGTATATGTTTAAGTACATATTATCTCCCTATATTATATTATGTAGAACAATTATTTAAGATTAGAAATTTGTAGAAAAGTGCAGAGAAAAAGTATACTTAACTCAGCTTTTGTCAGTTGATTTATGCAAGTGAATATCAGCAGCCAACCACTAGGAAGATGAGCAGAATGATTAAAAAATGTGGCCAGCACAGATTATAATGCAAGCAGTAACCCCCATGCAAAGTTAACACAATTTCAAAAGCAGTCTAACAACTTTCAATCTATCCAGATGCCCACACTTTTTCACACTTCAGGCAACTAACTGCAGCTAGAGACAGGGAGTGTTATCTCCCTGTATTATATTATGTATAAAAATTATCTACAAATTTCTAATCTTAAATATGTGCATACAAAAGTATACTTAAATAAGCTTTGGTCAGTTGATTTATGCAGGTGAATTTCAGCAGTCAACCACTCGGAAGATGAGTAAAATGATTAAAAAATGCGAACCAGCATAGATTATAATGCAAGCAGAAACCCCCCAGTCAAAGATAACAAAACGTCAAAAGCAGTCTAACAACTTTCAATGTACCGAGATGGCTACACTTTTTCACCCTTCAGGCAACTAACTGCAGCTAAAGACAGGGAGTATAATCTCCCTGTATTATATTATGTATAATAATTATTTAAGATTAGAAATTTGTAGATAAGTGCAGAGAAAAGTATACACAAATCAGCTTTCGTCAGTTTATTTATGCAGTTGAATCTCAGCAGCCAACCACTCGGAAGATGAGCAGTATGATTACAAAATGTGGCCAGCACAGATTATAATGCAAGCAGAAACCCCCAGGCTAAGTTAACACAATTTCAAAAGCAGTCTAACAACTTTCAATGTATCCAGATGGCTACACTTTTTCACACTTCAGGCAACTAACTGCAGCTAGAGACAGGGAGTATTATCTCCCTGTATTATATTATGTATAACAATTATTTAAGATTAGAAATTTGTAGATAAATGCAGAGAAAAGTATAATTAAATCAGCTTTTGTCAGTTGATTTATGCAGGTGAATCTCAGCAGCCAACCACTCGGAAGATGAGCAGAATGATTAAAAGATGTGACCAGCACAGATTATAATGCAAGCAGAACCCCCCCCCCCAATGCTAAGTTAACACAATTTCAAAAGCAGTCTAACAACTTTCAATGTATCCAGATGCCTACACTTTTTCACACTTCAGGCAACTAACTGCAGCTAGATACAGGGAGTATTATCTCCCTGTATTGTATTATGTATAACAATTATCTACAAATTTCTAATCTTAAATAAGTGCAGAGAAAAGTATGCTTATATCAGTTTTTGGAAGTTGATTTATCCAGGAGTATCTCAGCAGCCATCCACTCAGATGATTTGCAGAATGATTAAAACTGTGACCAGCACAGATTATAATGCAAGCAGAAACCCCCAGGCTAAGTTAACCCAATTTCAAAAGCAGTCTAACAACTTTGAATGTATCCATATGGCTACACTTTTTCACACTTCAGGCAAATAAATGCAGCTAGAGACAGGGAGTATTATCTCCCTGTATTATATTATGTATAACAATTATTTAAGATTAGAAATTTGTAGATAAGTGCAGAGAAAAGTATATTTAATCAGCTTTTGTCAGTTGATTTATGCAGGTGAATGTCAGCAGCCAACCACTCAGAAGATGATCAAAATGATTAAAAAGCGGGGCCAGCAGAGATTATAATGCAAGCAGAAACCCCCAGACTAAGTTAAAACAATTTCAAAAGCAGTCTAACAACTTTGAATGTATCCAGATGGATACACTTTTTCACAATTCAGGCAACTAACTGTGGCTAGGGACAGGGTATATTATCTCCCTGTATTATATTATGTATAACAATTATCTACAAGTTTCTAATCCTAAATAAGTGCAGAGAAAAGTATACTTAAATCAGCTTTTGTCAGTTGATTTATGCAGGTGAATCTCAGCAGCCAACCACTTGGAAGATGAGCAGAATTATTGGAAAATGTGACCAGCACAGATTGTAATGCAAGCAGAACCCCCCCAGGCTTAGTTAAAACAATTTCAAAAGCAGTCTAACAACTGTCAATTTATCCAGGTGGCTACACTTTTCACACTTCAGACAACTAACTGCAGCTAGAGACAGGGAATATTATCTCCATGTATTATATTATGTATAACAATTATCTACAAATTTCTTATCTTAAATAAGTGCAGAGAAAACTATACTTAAATCAGCTTTTGTCAGTTGATTTATGCAGGTGAATCTCACCAGCCAACCACTCGGAAGATGAGCAGAATGATTAAAAAATGTGACCAGCACAGATTATAATGCAAACAGAAACCCCCTGGCTGAGTTAACAGAATTTCAAAAGCAGTCTAACAACTTTCAATGTATCCAGATGGCTACACTTTTTCACATTTCAGGCAACTAACTGCAGCTAGAGACAGGGAGTATTATCTCCCTGTAATATATTATGTATAACAATTATCTGCACATTTCTAATCTTAAATAAGTGCAGAGAAAAGTATACTTAAATCAGCTTTTGTCAGTTGATTTATGCAGGTGAATCTCAGCAGCCAACCACTTGGAAGATGCGCAGAATGATTAAAAAATGTCATCAGCACAGATTATAATGCAAGCAGAAACCCCCAGGCTAAGTTAGCACAATTTCAGAAGCAGTCTAACAACTTTCAATGTATCCAGACGGCTACACTTTTTCACACTTCAGGAAACTAACTGCAGCCAGCGACAGGGAGTATTATCTGCCTGTATTATATTATGTATAAATATTATCTACAAATTTCTCATCTTATATAGGTTGCAATATGTACTGGTTTACCAAGACCAAGTTGAAAACTTACAGACAGTATCAATTAAGATACATCTGCATTGCAACCAACACCTTACCCCACCTCAGTCCCACTATCACCATCTGTATTTTGCTGGTGCCAATGTACACCTGTGTGTTTGCCATTCATTAGTAGGGACTAGGCCAGTACACATGGTGTTCAGAATTTGGGACACTGAAAAATTACACACGTTTGTAGGCCATAGTTGTCAAGCATCTACAAAAATGCTGAGGATGAGTAGGGGTTGTTATCCTGAAACACAAGCAATCCTAAGCTCACTAAGAATGGCTGTATCTGCACACAGTTAAGGGCATGAATTGTGGCAGACATAACCCTAACTCCACAGCAATAGTGACGGCACAGTGTGACCTCCAAGGGCTGTGCATATGAGTTGACATTGCAATCATGCAGAGTTGGGGGACATTTGTAGGGCATAGTGACCAAACACTGGCAAATGCAGATGGCCCATGATAGTATACCCCTTCCAGGAATAGTGGCAGTTGTAGTACACTTAACAGTTGGCGAAACAAACCATCATGATAAGGGTGTGCACACATATGTCACCACAAATTGTATGCATTTCAAAAAGCATCTGCACAGCTAACACATTTGTTTGATACTGCATTTGATTACACAGGTCATATGTCACATATCAGGCTCATGTAATGTTAACATATGCAGTAATGTGGCCCCATGGCATATCAGGGAAAATGGTGCCATGTCAATAAGGGTGTGTATACTCCCCATAGTAAGGTTTGAAGTTTGTCAGTGTAATTGTATTTTATTGGCCATACATGCGCCGCTGATGATGAGATCTGTAAATCAGACATCAGGCATTCACAAATTACATCTGTCCACATATCATCCCGGGTATGTGTCGAACAAACTCATAGGGGCTGTGAGCAACAGAGCAAACATAACTGTCACACATATACACATTCAGCAATGGTGTGTACACCTGTGAGGTATGGTGCACAATACATGCCAGGATGCTGAACAGGTGCACAGCAATACTGTGTACATGGGTGCAGTGTGTTCAGTAAGGGCATCACCTACTAACATAACCCATTCATCACGGAGATGTATAATTGTCAAATAAATTGTTAGAATCAAACTGTAAAAATCATTAGGCTTTTCAAAATGACAGTCAATAACACAGGATGCTCAGGTTCAAACAATATTGCTTTACTAATGTACATTAGGAGGCAAAAAACTATACAGAAACAGTATAGAGTTTTGACTAATTACATTCAGGAAATACTCTCAATTATATACTATTTTTAATCAGCTTTTGCCCACCTTACTGACGTGGTCAGTCACAGGGCATTTACATCACTATAGTCCATAATACTTCATTCATAAGAAGATGCTTAGGTAATGTTTTTAGAAACTTTCCCATGAGAATAACACAGCCTTGCGAGGCACCTGGTCCATCATAACGTCTTCCTGTAGATGTTACTTTTTCAAGGATCTTAGATTAGTTCGAACACAATGGACAAGTCTTTTCTTAATACGTCCCTTTGTCTCTCTGGCTGCCAGCTGCGCACTATCTCAGATAGTGTTCACAAGGCCATCCTCCTCGGTGGAAGGAAGAAAGATACACATGCATACATATTTATTTCTCTCTGACCCAGCAGATTATAGTTACTGAAAGACATAAGCTTTGCTGAGCTGGCTACTGCCAGGGTCAGGGGTTAACCATACTGCAGCTGAATTTCAAGCAATTACATGCAAGATCATTTCTACTGCCATTCTAGTAAAATAGAATTAAATGCATTACATATTATACTGTTTCTAAACTTTGCACTACATATATGTTCAAGTACATATTCTTCTAACAGTTTATATATGTTTAAGTACATATTTTTCTAGCATTCTGTATATGTTTAAGTACATATTTTTCTAACAATAATGTTGGTAACAGGGATTGACTAAAGCTGTTGAGTGCCGTATATCATGCATGTTGACAGATGGGTCTGTGTGCAATATCTTTGTGCAACCTCACCTGTAAGAGTGCATGTGTGTGTGTGTGTGTGTGTGTGTGTGTGTGTGTGTGTGTGTGTGTGTGTGTGTGTGTGTGTGTGTGTGTGCGCGTGTGTGTGCGTGTGTGTGTGTGTACTATTAAGCAATGACGTACAGGTCTTAAGGTGCATTTCTTGTTTTCCCCTCACAAGTGGCGAGGTTGGTCAGGGTCCCTTCTGCAGGCAATCTGATTTTGGTATCCATACAGACACTGATAATGATGATAAATGTGTTGAGGCACAAGTGGGTTGGTCAGGGGCTGAAGCTGTGCCATCGTTTGACATCCTACTCTTATCCACGCCATCCCCACATACAGTCACATTGCTTATACATACCCCATCACCAGTGGCCATAGCTGAGGGACATTTGGTGGTTGGTGGCATGGGACAGGACAGTGTGGTATCTATGGTGCATGTGTCTGGACACAGCAGCCATATCCAGATGTCCAGCAGGATACCACACAGGCAGATGTACAAGGGTGCTCATAGGAGGGCTTCTGGTCATCATGCCCCTGGCAGAGGTGCCACATCTGGTGCCACCAGTCGCTTGTTTCAGGCCATCATGGAGGTGCAGGTATGTATGGAATGGTATACCAGACAGGGTCTGAGGCTGCAGAGGGTTACTCATTCAGCTGTTATTGACAACATCCATGATCTTGCAGGTGCTCACCATTATATTGCTGAGGTCATGGATAGACGGTTGGGTGAGACGGAGGGAATACTTGACCATGGAATGTCTGTGCTTGAGCATATGGTGGTAGTAGTACGATGGCCATGTGGACGTAGGCCAGCAACACCAACAGCTGGAGGTCGACGTGGATGTGCCATGAGTCATAGCCACTCCTGTAGTGGCAGCACCAGCCCCAGCACTGCAGGGGGGGCATTGTCTACACCAAAACACAGCCGGCCATGTGCACGTGGCCCTAGTTGGTCCCAAGAGGGACCTGGATCCAGAGGTCATATGTCATCATCAGGGAAGAGTACCATATTATGGCTTGTACCTGGTGGTGCCAGTGGAACCCCTGGCAGGCACATTTCTCATGTCCTTGGCCGGAGACGGTGAATTGCACACCCTGCCAGGTACAGTCTGCAGCTGTCCAACAAACACCCTATATAGGGCAGCTAGATGGCAGAACTGTGTGCATGCATACATAAACACATCGCCAGCACAGCTAGGGCAACCCCATACCTACACACACCACATCACAACAGCGCAATTAATAATTAAACCCCCTCACACACACGCATGATGTCAAATGTTTGGCTCAGCCTAGGTCTCTGGCAAACCCCCTCACACACACGCATGATGTCAAATGTATGGCTCAGCCTAGGTCTCTGGCAAACCCCCTCACACACACGCATGATGTCAAATGTATGGCTCAGCCTAGGTCTCTGGCAAACCAACAACACCCCCTGTGCATATGATGATACCTATGCCACATCCCTGTCATCCATTACATCGATGCAGGGACAGGCTAAGATGGTTCTGATACACAGGGTGACTGTACTACGGTGTACCAATGGCATACTGTGTAACATGTTGTCAGCAGTAAAGTTTAATGCTTACATGTCAGGAAGTGTAGCTGTCCAGCCATGATGCATTATAGCTGTTATTAACACTGAGTGATTGTGGTCTCCATAATGTATTCCATTTGTGTTGCAGGTGTCCATGTGTCAGCAGGATGCTGGTTTGCTGTTGTTTCCTACAAGGGGGTATGGCACTGTGATGACACCTTGGCTGTGCCATATCCTGGGTACAGGTGAACACATGTCACCGAGCAGTATAACAGTTACTGCATGTGCCACATGGCTGATAAGTCTGAAGGTGTATACTGATAAGTGCATGGTAGCTGATGACAGCAGCCCTTCTACAGTGGACAATGGTAAGTGTACTGGGTGGTACACACCACATGTTTGTGTATAACACACACAGAGGCTTTGGTGTTGATGCAGTACACAGAGAATACTGTACACATGGATGTGTGTACTTATGCAAGGAACCCATTTTAGCCTATGTAATTCCCCCAAGACAGAATAGGCACAATAACACATTAGGAGATAAGCAGTCTGCTAGTTTATTGTCATTGATGATGGCACTGGCAGGGTATATGTCCCCTTCCCCAATGTAGTGCAATCTTCAACTCGGTAAACATAGGTGTGCTGGTGTGGGTGGCACAGGCCTACCCTTTGGAGGGTGTGAGGTGCTGTAGAATTGCATATAGTGTGATTGACAACTACTTAACCTGTTAACATGAACTGTACAGTATTACAGCCAGCTAAGTGGGGGGATACACTCAACAGTAACTGCAATGATTGTGGCTGTGTCCACAAGAGCCACACCCAGCTATATATACCAACACTAGTATTGCTGTACACTTATACAGTGGGGTAGAGGGCATTTACACATGTACTACTAGTTGTGATGGAATGTATTTCCACAGGATGATACCTGTGAAATGTTAGCATTTATCAGACAGTTCTTGGACAGTTGACCTCTTAGGACATGTATATTCTTTAAATGGAAGTAGATTCCTTCACATATACACACACTCTTACTTGGCAATACTGGGTCTAGAACCCTTACCTAGGTATGTAGTGCTACTGATGTGTGTGGCCTTAATTGCACACACCACACTGCTTTTAGGCGGAGGTGTGTTCCAGGTTACATGTTACATGAAGAACATCCCTAAGCCCTGTACAGTATGGTGATGGGGAATGTACTGGTTGTTTATGGACAATACATGGTGTGATATACTGTCATATACACGTTGACAAACACATAACAGTCATACACACATCTGAGAGACCTGGACTTATCAGTGCTAACTACCTTGTCAGTGTGTCCATTCTCTTACAGATAAGTTGCACACAGCACATGCATAATTTCGCTGGATAGTGTTATCAGTTACCTGTATGGTTGATGGTGACAGTGGTCCCCATACAGTGGAACATGGGACATGTACTGGGGCTACCATGGTGTAAAGACAGTATACCCAGCACCCACAGTGGATATTGTACGCACTGAAACCCATGATAATACTCTGACATACCCACCATCAAACATTGACCAGGACTGCAATACAACTCCTTGTCTAGCTCAAGAGTGCTACTACAGGGATATGCATCTAATGCACATGCCACAGGGATAGTAGGGTGATGCATTGTCATGGCTCTCCTATGGTCAGCAACATCACTATCCCTAATACTGTGTGACAAGGTATATTGTATTAGGAGAATGTGGCCTCAGAATGCTCTATCCTACAAATATACACACTTGCACACATACACACACACTTGACAGAACTCAGAGGGTATCTCATGCCTTTAAACCCATTTGTACAACAGTGTTGTGCTGGTACTGCAAGCCCAGGTAGCCCATAGGGTGAAGAGTGCAACAAGGTACACGTAATGTCCAGTACAGCAGCAGCCACATCTAACTATGGCAATGGAGGGGTGCGGTGGGTGTGAAGGGCCTCAAGGTGTTATCAACTACAGGTCTACAAACACACAGACACTGTTATTCTCAGTAATGCACATGTACACATATTTGTCAGTACTGGAGTCCATCGGTGCAGATGTTCATAAGTGTGTACCAGGCTATTATCCATGGAGAGATGGGAATTGTAGGGGATGTGTGTATCATATAACCTGCCATATGCCAGCAGGCCATCTATCAACAGATACCACAGGGGTGATATTCAGGGTGAGAGTTACATGCAACATCCAATCATCTGGTTGCCTCTTGCAGAGGGCCAGTGAGGTACTGCAGTTGACATGTATGCAACATGTATTACATAACATGGGCAGTGTCTGTCTTGAAGACCTGCACCCAAGCATGTTCTGTTTGCTGTGGTAGTGTAGTTGAGGTATCCATGCCACGTGGGTCATACAGAGTGTGTATTTCAAGCTGTGGTATTCATAACACTGCTGGGCAAACATGTCAGTGTCACTCAAGCATAAATTGCCTGTAAGCAGCCAAGATGGAGTACCGACATCTGCACATATGTACAGAGGACAGACAGACATCAGCTAACCCAATGGTTATGCAGTAGGATGACTATGTAGACAGATAGATGTCTGACACTGATAGGTATGCCATTACTACATTACAGCAGCCCTCAATGACATCATATACACACAGTAGTCTACAGTTAATATCCACATGTCAGATCAATATCCAGTAGCAAATACTTAATGACACACGATAGTGAGGACTCAGAGTCCATCTTTGCATGCAGGGGTGTTTGGTTCCAGTACTACAATCTGCATTCTACTCTTACTTGGGAATGCACTGTCAACTGTAGTAATGTAATGATACACTAACGAGACACCACACACATACACAAACACATGCCTTCCCTCCACAAAAAATAGACAAACCTACCCTACATACAAGCAGGGGGGTAAGCTCCCCTGCATCCCCCATGTGGGGGGCTGTGCCTCCCACACTCCCCTACTTAAATATACTCTAACTCCAGGGATGCGCTAAACAGACAAACACACGAAAACACCAGCACGCACCTACATTCCCCTTGTACATGCACATCACAGTCACAGCACACACTGACACACACTAAAGCCCCTAACCATCACCCTTAAACATACATTCTTACCTGAACTTCCATTCAAACACCACAACACCAGAAGCGCTACTTCAACATCTCTGAACGTCAGGATTTTGAAATTAGTGCTTCTAGGGGTTCAGTATTTAGAACTTTCGGCTTTATGATCTCAGGATTCTGAAATTCGGTATTTCATATGTATATGTGTGTGTATATATATATATATATATATATATATATATGTATATATATATATATATATATATATATATATACATATATATATATATATATATATATATATATATATATATATATATATATATATATATATATATATATATATATATATATATATATATATATATATACGGAACCAGGTCAGTACATCGACAAGTCAGAAGATCGACATCCACTTCTCCGACACGAAAACACCGACAGATGAAATAATCGAAACTGCAAATCACGGACATTTAACAGGTAACAGGTTTAAATTTCGTTAATCATGCCTACCATAAGAACTAAGTAATACAATGATCGTAACACATGCATAACACTGCCACACTTACTAAAACATGGTAGGCATGATTAGCGAAATTTAAACCTGTTACCTGTTAAATGTCCGTGATTTGCAGTTTCGATTATTTCATCTGTCGGTGTTTTCATGTCAGAGAAGTGGATGTCGATCTTCTGACTTGTCGATGTACTGACCTGGATCCATATATACATATATGTATGTATAACATATGCCCATAACATATAGTGGAGTCATAGCTCAGCACCAATAGTCACAACCCCTTAGTGCAAGGGGATGTCATGTAAGTATTGCAGGTATAAATATAGAAAGTTGCTACTGCAACAGGGGTTGTCTTAAAAGAAATGTTGTGTGGGAAGTCACATCTGATATTGACATGTACGCCATTAGTTACTGACAGACATCATAAAATCATCATAGTGCCACAGAAATTACAGTAATGATCATGTGGAATACAACAGAGATATGACCAATAAATGTGAACAGTCTGACACATTCTGGTCAGTCTAGAGGTATACACAGAATCCATTAGTGCAAGATGTGTGGAACAAGCCTGACAAAGTGGATGTTTACCAGCCATGTAAATGGGGATATCATGAAAATACTGGAATAGATAAGCTCACAAAGTTTATGCATTCCCACACTCCTGTCTGTTCTGGCACATAATAACTGGTGGAGCAGAGGTCACAAGTCCATATACTACCCACTAGTTAGTGACATACATCTGTACAAATTCCCACTGCTTTGTCAGAAATACACAACAGTTGTGGTGGCCGAGCAACAGTACATCTGACAAGTATCTGGACATAACATCACACTGGGTAAGTACACTGAGCTGCTAGGCATGTCACAAAACACTGTGCAAACTACAGGCAGACTGCCACAACACTGGCCTACATTTCTTATGGGGGAATACACATGTACCTGCAAATATAGCAGGCTCTAAGGGCATGTAACAGCATGGAGTAACAGACACCTGTGTGAAAGCGCATACCCGCAACCAGTCTGAACACAGCCACAGTCACATATAGTAAGCATGCTTAATACTACAGCATATGGACTGTGTGATCAACGCCATCCTCATATGTGCCACTCACACCCTAACCCTATATATACTGGGCCAATACACAGTGTATTCTAATGCCTGACTGTGGTATGGGACATGTGTCAGTCTGGCCCTACAAACATGTATGCCGATAGGGTACCATACACTGGAGCAGCATGCAACATCAGATAGAACAGGACCAAGACCAATGACATCTACCACAGTCTGTACATAGGCCAAGGTACATATTCACAATACACACTTTGTCAACAATCACCATAAATACACATACCTCATTACTGTACACACTACAACAGAATGTCCAGGTTTTGTCTTCAAATATAAGCCCTACTATACATAACATGTCTAGCAGTCTGATATCTCACTGGCTTCTTATCAGGTATGATGTCTGTAAATAATGATGTTCATAGGTTCATAGGTTGGTACTAGGCTATCAGCCCTAGGGCCTATACAAGCCTAGCCATAACAATTCCCTGGCTATTTCTTCCCACATTATTTACTTTCCTGGACCCCTGTCTAGCAGGGTGACAGACGTGATCCCTGGGGTGAATTTCCTTTCTCCCATCCAATCGTCAAGGTTCCTCTTGAAGAGGTCCAAAGAGGCACTCTGCTTGACATGCATGGGCAATCTATTCCAGAGTCTGGGGAGTCTCTGGGTCAGGAACCTATCCCTCCAGCATGTTTTGTTTATTGTGATGACAAGGTTTAGATCCCTGGAGCATGTAGCTCTGAGGGATTGGGATTTCTTGAAGTATAGCATGTCCAACAACTCTGGGTTTGACATGGCCTTGTATGTTAAGCAGAGATTGCCTCAGAGTAGACGATATGCGACAGAGTATAGCTGGAGTTTTTTAAGGTGGTCAGCATAGGGCATCAGCTTTAGGCCTGTGATTCTTTTAGTGAGGTATTTCTGAGGCCTTTCCAGTTGTTGCAGATGTCTTGAGAGGTACATACCAAATGGGGCATTGTATTCTATAATAGGTCTAATGAGGGATGAGTACAGTGGGACAATGACCTCCTTTTTTCTGGATGAAAAGCCCTTCATGATGAGGTGTGCCACATAGAAGGATATCCTGACTGTTGTGGTGATGTGGTTATCGAAGTTGAGACCACTGTCCACCTGTGTCCCTAAGTCTCTTATCACACTTTCTGTGTTTAGTGTACTGCCACCTATATGGTAATTCATGGATACATGTTTTTTCCCAAATTGGATAAAAATACATTTCTTGGCATTGAGCTTGAGCCCATGGCTCTGGCACCAAGCATCTGTTTCTGTAAGGCCCTTTTGTAGAGTATCCACATCATTTGGGGATTCAATAATGGCTCCCAGTTTGCAGTCATCTGCAAACTTTGTTAGCCAGAGTCCCTTAGTGTTGACCTGTACTTCACAGAAGTAGATGCAAAACAAGAGCGGCCCCAGGACTGAACCCTGAGGTACTCCACTTGTCACTTGTCTGGAGCTGGATTTGGAGTCGGCTACTTTTACAGTGTGGGTTCTATCAGTAAGCCATTTAGCAACCCATTGGGTGACATAGGGATTAATGCCCAACTTAGTAAGTTTATCTATGATTTCAGAGTGGGGGATGGTGTCAAAGGCCTTGGCAAGGTCTAGATAGGCTGTGTGGACCACCTTACCCTTGTCCATGGCTCTGGAGACTGATTCAAAGAAGTCAATCAGGTTCAGGAGACAAGATCGGCCCTTCACAAACCCAAACTGGGTGGGGTCCAGTGTTTGAAGGTTGCCAATCTCTTTGTTTATAAGTTCCATGATAATACGCTCCATGGCCTTGCAGATAAGGCTTGTCAGACTGATGGGACGGTAGTTTCCGGGATCCAAGGTGGATTCCCCCTTGTAGATTGGGATAACTGTAGCTCTGCGCCACTCAGTGGGCATGAAACCTGAGGTGAGGCTATGATTAAACATGACACTTAGGTGAGGTGCCAGTTCATATTGTAGTTCATGTAGTACACAGCCCAGGATGTCATCTGGTCCCATGGATGCTGTATTCTTGGCTTTAGAGAGTGCGTTTTGTACCTGTGTGGCCGTTATTACTGGAATTTGGCAATCTTCCGGTATTGAGATGGGCCATTTAGCAGGTGAGAGGCGGCTGAAGTTGGCACTGAATCGATCTGCCAGGATATTGGCAATATCCTTCAGATCAGTATATTTAATGCCATTCTGTTTTAGCTCAGAGCAGATCTGAGCATTGCCATTTAGATTCTTGACATAGTTATAGAATGCTTTGTGGTTGTCTTTGGAATCTTTGGCAATTTTATTTTCATAACTAGCTTTGGAGGATTTTATGAGGCATCTCAATTTCTTACTGAGGCTAGTAAGGGAGTTTTTTGCATCCTGGGATTTTCCTCTTTTCTGCAAAAGTTTCTTCCTTTTGTTGTAAAGTTTGTTTATGGCAGGGGACCACCAGATTGGCTTCCTTTTTTTGGATGAGAACATTTTGGTTCTATTTGGGATGGCACGATTCATGCATGAGTGGATGTGCTCGTACAGTGCCTTAGTGTAGGATTCAGCAGTTGAACTTTCAGTTCCCGTCTGCATGGGTGTCATGAAGTTTGTCACTAGTAGCATGAAGTTGGCTTTGGAGAAGTTTTTATGGTGGTTTCTTTACTGTGTGGTGGGGGTGGGATGTGGATATTAAGGATGATTAGCTTATGGTCAGACCTGACTAACGAGAGGGTGACCATAGGTATGGAGCATTGATTTCCCATGTTGGTAATGACCAGTTCTAGGATATTGGAGCCCCTGGTGGGACTATGGATTAGTTGATCCAGGGTGTTGGAATTTATGAATTCCAAGAACCGTTGTGCAAAGGTATTGGGACATGAGTAGTTTTCCCAGTTAATGGCAGGGTAGTTAATATCACCCAGTATTAGGGTGTTTGGTTCTATCTTAATATTTTCCAGTATGTTTAGAAAGGTGTAGTGAGAATCTTGGGGTATGGTGGGGGATCTGTAGCAAGCTACAATTTGGATTGCAGTCTTACCTAGTGTTAGTTGCACTTGGAGAATTTCAGACACATTGTGTTGGCCAAATAGCCTGGTGGTGTGAATATCCTTGGTGAATATTGACACTCCTCCACCTTTAGTGTTTCGGTCCTGGTTTGGTGGCCGAAAAGTGTGGTAAGAGTTGTAGCCTGGTATTGCAGGGGTGTTCTCTGGAGCCTTGAACCAGGTCTCAGCTACTGCACAGATATCGATGTTCTCCATTTTTAGGAGAGCCTTGAGAGAGTGCATTTTGAGGTTTAGACTTCTAGCATTGAGTAGCATTACCTTCAGATTTTGCATGCTTGTACCTGTTACGGTGGTGGTTTTGCCCTTTGAAGTTTGCCTAAAAAAGGCACTATAGGGGTGGCAGGAGCCTTAGCCAGTAACCTGAATCCCAGGGGCGACAGGTGCAGACCATCTCTGGCAAATCATCGTGGTCTGTCAATCATGTCATCCCAGGCAGACAGATACTGGATCCCCTTTGAATGACACCATAAGCTTAGCCAATTGTTGAAGTCAATCATTTTATCCTTATATTGTGGTATCATTCTGGGCGAAGGCAGGATACTACTCAGGGCTAGGGTCATGCCTGCCTGGGCCACATGATCCGAGAGTTCTTCCATGTCTCTTTTCATGTAGTCCAGGGAGGTACGTCTCAAGTCATTCACTCCATCATGGACAATGACAGAGTCATATTTGTACTTGTTGTGGAGTGACTTGAGTGCATGCATTATGTGGTGGATCCTGGCACCCGACAGGCAGCTGACTGTAATTTTCTCCTTATTCAACCTGGTGAGAGGGACATCAGTGTGCCGGACTATAGAGTCACCTATGACTGAAGTGTTAGATACATTGTCTTGCCTTAGGGGCTGTTGCTGGGTAGCACACTGGTGTTGTGAACTATGTGACACATTGGTTGTGATTGGTGTTTGTTTGCATTTCAGCTTCAGAGGTCTTTGTTGCTTGGGCAGGTTACAGTTAAGGACCTCTGCATATGTGGATTTAGTGTTGCTATATGTGGGTGTTGGTGGTGTGGGTTTAGAAGGGCTATGTTTTGCTTGAGGTGTAGTGTGGGTGTTAACCTTCTCCTCTTGACTGTTTAGCACAATCTTGGGTGGAGAGAGCTTTGCTTCCATTTTGGCTATGTAAGTGCATCTCTCACAGATTGTAGTGTTGGGTGGTAGGAGGAGAGGGTTGTCTGTGTACATGAGGCAATTGCTGCATTGCCCCAGTATGCCCAGATTCACCAGGTGGACAGGAGAAATCACTGGAAGCTGACCCTTGGACATGCCTGGTTTGGGGCTTTTTTTCTTTGTAAAGTATAGGAGCTGTTTCCTTAGCAAGGTACTTTGCAATTATAGGCTGTTTAGTGCCTACTATTAATTTCTCCTTGTTAACAAGGAGGGTTCAGTGTTTGCATGAGTTTAAGGCTTCCTAGTGCTTTCCAGCAGGTATTAGAGAAAGTGCTAGTCAGAGGGATGCTTAAAGGTAAGATTGAAAAGAATGCACTCTGCAGTGTGCACTAGAGAAGTTAGATGTGAAAGTAGGTAACTTGAGTTTTACCTGTTTAAGAAGTTAAGGTTTAGTGGAGAGTTACTATTTTTAAAACAGCAAGATGGTTTGAAAGGGGTGGTCACTTTTGTATTTTGGTACTATGAAATACTGTAGGATGGCCAATAAATTTAAATAATTGAAGGGGTGGGATTTCAAAAATGATGATTTTGTGATTACTCACATAAGCCAGTGAAAGTAGAGAGAAATGAGATATATGGTCAGATTAACATAAGAGGCGGGCAACTAGAAAGACAGTGGTATTTAACAAGACAACTTAAATCGGTGGGTGGGCGGGAAAAAATTCTGCCTGACTCAGAACAGAGAGAGCTGTGGTCTCTTTTGAAGTTTTAATATGCTGCTGAAACAGAATGCAAGCAAAACACAAGGTAAAGAAAACAAACTACAGTATTCAAAATATAGAAAGGCAATACAGTAATTCAAAAAATAAAAGCAAACTAACCTTTCCTTCACAGCAAGTGTACTGAACATAGGCACCTCTTACTGCATGACATATGTACAAAGTTTGACAGAGTTATGGCTGGAGGCACAATCGCAGGCGCAATATGACATGTTGCTGTGATAAACTCATACATTTATTCATGTAACAGGGTCTGTTGTGACATATGTCTTCTGAGTGATATGAAGTCAGTAACTCACATGGCTGTCACCATGTACTGACTGCAATCCTCAGAGTATGCTACTGCATTTCTAAAGATAGGACATGTGTAAGTAACACAACACATGTAAGACTTCAAACACTGGCCAGTATGCAGATAGCCCTACATGTGAGAGTTTCCTCAACCATATAACACTGTCATGACAGATATTAAATCATGTAGACCAGCCATATCCACACAAACCCTGTTAAACCAACATTACTTCAAATGTAGAAGAGCAAAACTTACATTCTGTCCTCATGTCTGGAACATCCCCCTCCTGATTCTTCGCCTGTTTCCACACTGTATGTTGTAAGAGGTATATCCCACTACCCTCTGTGATGCTGTTTGCCAAACACTGACATGAAGTCCTGCTCACAGTGAATGAAAAGGGCCAACACCCACATAATGTTCTTAGTTATAGGAGTGTGTTTCCACGCAATTGGCTATGGGGAGGATACCACAGCTGTTCCACATTCAATCAGGTAGTGGGGGACTGCAATTCATGCACAGGCCATCAGCTGATCATGAGCATCACTTATAAAACACAAGCTGCTGCCTAAGCAAAGCAGGTGTACTTTTCCACATCCACCAGAGAGGAAGTGAGAGAGACAGACAGAGACAAAGTAAGAAAGGAAGGGAGGAGAATAAGAGCTAAGCATGTTTGTGTTACACACTTACCAGTACAGGGTTTTCAACCCCTGCCTGACTATGTATTGCTATTACATTTTTATACAGTTATTGCATGCGCCAAGAGCTTACATGTTGGAGAGCTGTCCAAAGGTATCTTTGAATGTGAGTGACATCAGCAACAGTGATAAAGGAAGGATAAGGTAAGTGTAGTTCATGTGCCTGCCCACAAAAGCAGGTGTCAATGAAGACATAACCACACTCTCTCAGGGACTCACACATATTACCACAGTTGGCAGGGTCAGGATTCCTAGCTAACTCATTTGCTATACTACAGTATTACGCAGGTATCACATGCACCACAGAGGTTATCAGGCTGATATATGGGCAAAGAGTATGTCAAGGTGACTGACATCAGAAGGCATGCTTCAATAGGGTAATGGGAGGTGTAGTTAGTGTGAATGGCTTCCAAATAATTAATCTCCATATACACATACATACACAGATTTGCCAGAATTGACATGCATGGGTTCATTTCTTCACAGGTGTGTAGTAGTTGACTGTACCAGGAGGCTGTACAATGCTAGGCAAAGGGTATACCTTGGCATCAGGCCACATGATAATAGTCTGCATTGTGGCTCAGTGGTGTAGTCCCTGGATTGGCCCAAACAGGTGGGTATTGTATTCACCATCCAATCATCTGGGTTACTATTGTGGGTGGCCACTGTTGTGCAATGCTTGCCATGTATGTGTTCTATATTCCATAACATGGACTGTGTCTGGGTTGTGCATATGTCTCACATGCATGTTCTGTGACATGTGGAAGTGTACCTGGGATGTCTAGGGCATGTTGTGTGGACAGATTGTTATCATCTGATGTGGCATTCCTGACCTCACGTGGTGAGAACTGGCTAGGGAACTGAGGTTGTGCCTGTAGCTACATTGACAGCATGATACAGGTATTCACTGGTGTTAGTGGCATCTGTCCATACAGGGCATGTGTATAAGGCATGGCATTTCCTTTGTGGGTTACATTTGCTGACTCTACAGTTGCTGCAGGTATCCAGTGGGGAACATAGCAAAGGACCACTGTAAGCAATTATTTGCCTATTGTAGGGATGGAACAGGGTGCCATGTCCTATGTAGTTCACTGCAACACACCATGGTTACTATCTGTGGGAAATATTCAGGGAACTACCAATATAGTGGTTGTTGCCTAGCCACGTTTGTGTATGAGACATGGGTGGAGAGTGTTCTCTGGGTAATACAAGGGTTGCCTATATTGTTCACCAATCCATAATGTCACATGTGGGGGTATGGATTGTCTACACCAGCCTATCTGCTTTTTGACATCTGTTGTTCTTCTAAGGTGGACAATGTGACATATAGTAGGACCTCAATATACGAAATTTGCAAAACCCGCCCCACAATGAGTCCTGTTATTACACACACACACGCACACACACGCACACACACACACACACACACACACACACACACACACACACACACACACACACACACACACACACACACACACACACACACACACACACACACAGAGTCTCACAGTTGCCATGTAACATGTCCAGCAGCTTTGGGTTTGACATGGCCTTGTATGTTAAGCAGAGATCGCCTCTGAGTAGACAATGGGCCGGATTCACGAAACCTCCGTGTAAGACTTAATATGTCTTACTCGGAGGCTGCAGTTGAACAGTATGACGTCAGCATGCCATGCATATTCATGAGGGCATGCTGAATCATACCCAAGTCTAACACGGTCCATGTAGGAAAGTAGGGGCATGTCCGATTGCCGAGTACAGCAAAGGGACACACCCCCAGAAGAGTCAGAGTCCTGAAAGTAAACACCCACGAGCGAGTCCGCTGAAATGTCAAGGAAAACAACACCACACATCCCCACAGACTAAACCCTACTGAAAATATGTAAAATGTAAAAATAGCAGTTTCCTTTTTTTTTTTTTATAACTTCCAAAATGTTTGCCCGCATTTGCGCTTGTTTGCGTGGGTATGCCCTTCGCTCAACCACAGTTAGCAGATATGACATTGAAAAGTATATAAGATCTACATATGCAAATTAAGCAAAGTAGCAATAGCGTAGCGGTACAGACGTCGCCCAAAGAATAGGTAGTCACGGTTCGAGCCCCACAACATCCCCCTCCATTTTTCTTTAAATAAGTATGAAACAATTCCCCGATATATAAATTTAATTTAAGTAAAATGTAATGAAATGGCCCATGTATTTCTGAGCAAAACCTATATTATGTATATATAAAAAGGATCATAATTGCCTGTAGCTGAGCAGTGCTTTAACAAGCTTAATATGAGTGCCCGTAGCTGAGCAGCACTTTAACAAGCTTAATATGAGTGCCTGTAGCTGAGCAGCGCTTTAACAAGCTTAATATGAGTGCCTGTAGCTGGGCAGTGCTTTACCCAGCTTAATATGAGTGCTTATGGCTAAATAACATATTACCCAGCTTAAGCCATTTGCACGGAGCTGCGCAGCGTGCCAACTAGCTTACCATCGGGCAACGTTGGGCAAGCTGTAGCAAAGTCGCCTTTAAACAGACACACCTACTAGCCTGTCTAGACAGTAGTAAAATAAAAAGGCAATGGCAAGGATCGAACCCGGGATACTGTGCACCATAGTCAAAGTACTGAACCATTAAGCCATGACAGTTGTACTGAGAAATACAGTATTACCATACATATAGGAATGAATGAAAATATAACCATGACAAAGCAAGTTTGCTGTAAGCAGATAAATATCCAAAATGGCCAACCACAGATAAGTGCGGGAAAACCGGCATATATAAGCCCCATAGGCGGGAATACACACCATAACTGATTGTGGTACCCATTTGCAGTCAGGATGGCAGGTGCAGGAGAGGGAAATCGCTTTAGAGCACAAAGGTGGGGTGTTGAGGAGTCAAAATATATGGGTTGGCTCCTAGTCCATGATCATGAAGTACAACTCATGCAGGGCCAGGTTCAATGGGGAGCGCATAAGGCAGAGGCGTGGAACTGGTTGGCACATGATCTCACCAGTGCCACAGGCATTCCGAGGACTGGTGGACAGGTCCGTCATCACCATGCGGACCTGAAGCGATGAAAGGAGGACCAACTGAACCAATGGATCCAGAAGGCCTGCCAAATGCCCAGTGCCCCACTACTGAGTAAGTATCCATGTAATTAAGTATGTAAGAAATGCTATCCTAGCCTATAGTATGGATAGGTATGTTACAATATTCCTTCATTTATATTACAGCTGCAGGTGTTCGTTCCATGAATCGGCAAGCCTATGCTGATAGGCTGGCGAGGTTGCGCCACCAGGCAGGTTAGTAATTATTCTGCTGGTATTGTTATAGAATATATGTAGGACAGCTTGTAAAAGAGTTCAGTGTTGTAACCAAGTAATAAAGGTGAAATAAGCCTAGAAGAAAGATTCTGCTAGTATTGTAAGATTAGATAAGTGATGCAGCCTGGAAAAGAGTATTGCAATCCAGTAATAAAGATTAAACAAGTCTCAAATAGAGTTTCCACCTGTATTGTAATATCAGATAACTGCTTCAGCCTGAAACTGAGTGTTGTAATCAAGCAACAAAGGATAGACAACTGTTGATTACATCCTTGTAAATTCTGCCATATGAAATAAGTGAGTCAACTGGAAAGGATTGTTGTAACCCAGTAATAAATGTTAATAAAGCCTAGAATTAAGTACTATCCTGAAATGTAAATATAAAATAAGTGAGAGAGTGTGAGAAAGAGAGTTTGAAGCTACCAAGAAATCTGTAATAAGTCTGGAATAAAGGTATGCTGCATTCACTACATAATGAAATGAATGAGACAGCCACAACCAAAGAGTGAAATGTCTTTAATAAAGTACAGAACCTGGACTGTGTCCATCCCACAATTTGGATATGTTGCTGTACCCTTGCATTATGGAGATAGTATGGTTGTATGAAATGCTGAACATCCACATTTGTCTAGACCCATATAAATCAAATGTAGCAGGATGCTTTACCTGAACACAGCCAGATATGAACATATATGAATAAAAATGGAATGTATAATAATGTAGCAGTAACATCCCCATCACCAACATTCCTAAGGTTACATACAGGAAACTGTACTAATACATGTAGGGGATATATATATCTGCATCTACTAGGAATGTACAGTATCTGTATAGGTAGTTTACATTGTTAATGTGATATTTCTCCACCCTACCCTATTTTCACAAATTATGCCATTCCACACCAAACTGGGTATGTGTATTCACAATTAATTCCCATGGACATTTGTCCTGTTGGTTTATACATATCCGCATGTACATTGATGCATGTGCCCTGTTCACATATCCAAACCTGATGGCCTGTTTCCACCAATCAACCCTGCATGCTGTTGGAATGTCCACTGTTGTTCTAAATATGCAAGTGTTATGCTTGCTGCTCAATGTTCGGAATTCATGTGTGTTTGGTTAATGGTAATACTAATGCATGCTATTACAACTAATTTTGTATGGTGCTGTTTGTTACTAACCCAAAATACCATAAAATGCTGCTAAACATAGGACAACAGGGAAGGCGGGTTCCAGTGGACCCACCTCTCCCACCTCAGCTGGCGAGTGCACCTGGCACCAGTGACCAGGCCGGGACCTCCTCCTCCAGTGGCCCTGTGCCACCTTCGGGCAGGGGATGGGGCTCGTCCCCCATCTGCAAACGTGGCCAGAGGAGAGCCTTCACTCACTCTCCATAGGGTTTGGTCTGTGGTGCGTAGTGAGATCAGGCATTCTGTGACTGATCCCCTATGCCAGCTTGAGGCGAGAGTGGCACAACTCACAGGTGTGCCTGCCTGTCCTATCCATCCCCGAGCACAGCCCCGGCCTGGGCTGTGAAGGCGCAGTGATAACTGCCCATGGGTGGGGATCTCAGTTCCACTGTTGCCATCTGCGGGATAATGGGCTTGCGATATCCAAACATCCATCCCCGTCAATTGTGTGTACCTCCCACATGTCATACTCCGCCACTGTATGCATCTTGTTTGTCTTGTCTGTTAACCTCCCCAACCTACCTCCCCAAATATACCTACTTCCTGTACCTCACTTTCCACTCTCACCTGAAAAAAAAATAAAAAAGGGCACTCTGTTCCCACAAAAAAATGATGCCCCATACATAGTGGCTCATTTTGCATACATGTCTGCTGGACATGTAAGCTGATAATTACAATTGACTGTATAACATATTTTATTGTCCTCACCCCTTTCTCAGGGGTGGAAGGTGTCAAATCTCACTCTAAATTTCTGACATATGCACAGCTGTTGCTGATAAAGAATTGGGCAGTTATGGGCCTTCCCTATATCCTTCCTGCACATCCTGAGCTTGTTTTCCTACTATCCTACCCTGTTTGTGCCCCCTTTTTCACCAATTTCCTATTTCCCCATTTTCTTTTCTTTAAAAGAAAATAGCGCGGGTGTTAGCGGGAGTAAGCACTTTTAAGCAGTAGTCAGCAGGTGTGCGCTTGTGTGCACTTAGCTAAGCGTAGCTAAGCATCGCGCAAACTCACGCAAACCCGCTTACAACTGCTTAAAAGTGCCTTAGTCACTCTGTATGACAAGGCCTGTAGTCTGCCCATCAGCAAAATAAAATACCCCTGTCAGTCTCGAACCCAGGACCTTGGAAACACTAGGCTGCATGAATTACCACTCAGCCACAGCCGATATACAACAACTTTGTGCTGAAAGAAATATATCATGAAATACAAGGAGTGAATGAAAAGGGAAAATAGGAAGGCCATTACACAAAGCTTCTTCTGTGTATCTTTACCTGCAATTCTTGTGGAATTGCATTACATTAGTATGATAAGAGAAACAGCCATGCTGGTAGGTAATAAAGTTACAGTAGCACCTTACAAATCCCACACAGTATCAGAGCAGGATAAACACTGCCATATTTCAATAGGTAAGAGGCCAGACCTCCCAACTGTGACTGATTTACAGGGATGTTCCTGATTTGCAAACAAATGTGACCTGTGCCCCACTGATTCCCTGTGAAATGTACTCACAGTAGGCAGAAAGGTGGGGAATCCCATGTAATGGTAACTGTCAATAAGTTACAGTAGACACTACTTGCATGTCAGAAATGGTGTAGTAATACATATGCTCAAAATACCCCACAGTAACATCTGCAGAATATCTGAAATATATTATGGGTGTATCCCACTGATATGTACCTTTCCCTGAGGCTGGTCAAAAATATACCTGAGAGTATCTGAGGCCTGGAAGTGTCAGAAACACACAGACATATCAGCCTGTTTGCTGTTAAACACTCTGTGAATAGCTGTAGAATTACTTCCACAAGCATGCCCTTATGTAGGAGTACAACACAGAAATATCAAAGGATGTAGCCATCTAACATACTAATGACAGTATAGCAGTTCACAAGCACTGCATGTGCCTGATATTCATAATTGTTAGTATAATATACTTAGTTGTCCTCACCCCTCTCTCAGGGGTGGAAGGTTTCAAATGTCACAGCAAATGTCTAACATATGTACAGCTATTGCAGTTAAAGAAATGTGCAGCTATGGACATTCCCTACACCCAGCTTGAACATTCCTAGCTGGTGTCCCCACTGACTTCCTGCTTCCCCCTTACAACTGTTTAAAAGTGCCTTATTAACTATGTATGACAAGGCACCAGTACTGCTCAGCAGCAAAATAAAATACCTTTGTAAGTGTCAAACCCCAGACCTTGGGCTCACCACACTGCATGAAGTACCACCAAGCCACAGCAAACATATAAGAACTTAGTGCTGAAAGAAATCTATCATGCATTGCAAGGAGTGAATGTAAATGGAAAATAGGAAAGCCATAGCAACACATTCCAGTAAAGACAAATATCAGGCATTCAAGGAGTGAATGTAAAGGGAAAATAGAAGAGCCATAGCAACACATTGCAAAAACAACTGTTGTATGCCAGATAATCCACAAATCCCACAGGAAAGTATATACTCCCATGTAAACAGTGTTAGCATTAGCAGGTGTGAGTTAACATACACACTGAGAAGAGTGCACTGGAAGAAGCAACAGTCAGGTTTCTGTACAGCATGCATTTCAGTGGCTACAACACAGCCTCAGATATGAGAGATATACCAACCTTCTGACTGACACAACAGTGTCCACAGCAAACCAGCATGGTCCCCATCTTGCAAAACAGAAAGGCCTATGCCTACCTAACCTATCATTTTATAGCAGTGTCTTGAAATCACAGTGAGAACTGCAATTACCACACAGCAGGCTGCATGCAATTACTAAATACTGGCTACCAATTGGTGCAGAGGCCATCACATGCACATGTGCAGATACCTACAAAAGCAGCCTGTACTGCAAGTCCACACATGCAATAATATCATTGCAGCAACTGGAGGGAGAGAGAGAGAGAGAGAGAGAGAGAGAGACAGAGAGAGACAGAGAGAGACAGAGAGAGACAGAGAGAGAGAGAGAGAGACAGAGAGACCAAAAAAAAAAAAAAAATCAACAAGCAAGCCAGCAAGCAGTGCAGCAACTGGAGGGAGGGAGAGAGAGAGAGAGAGAGAGACAGAGAGAGAGAGAGAGAGAGAGACCAAAAAAAAAAAATCAACAAGCAAGCCAGCAAGCAGTCCAGCAAGCAAGCCAGAAAGCAGGCCGGCAAGCAAGCCAGCAAGCAGGCCAGCAAGCAAGCCAGCCAGCAAGCCAAAAGAAAAAAGCTGTCAGAGACAAAGGTAATGTAAACTACATAATCTAATAATCTACATACTGTGAACCCTCCATATGTGTTAGCAGTCTATATCTATATGTATATGCAGATGTGCATAGGGCAAGGGACATACTGCAACTGTTAGTGAAGGCTGGACATGCATATGTAGTTGAAGGTTGCTATGTGCACATATCAATATAGGTTGTAGTGTGTGGCATTGAAAACAGCATGCAGTGCAGGTATATGTCATGTGGTGGTGAACTTCTGTGGGACTGAGCCAGTGAGGCCTGCTACAGCTATACAGCCTGAGGACAGCATAATGCATTCTGCACAACACTGTGCAATATCATTACAGAATTGTATGTCTCACAACTGTTTCAGAAGTGATATTCCCACTATGAAAGGTGGGCAGTCTATGTGCCTACATGTGCATGTATATGTACAGCAATGGATGGTTAGAAGTGTGTGTGTATATATATATATATATATATATATATATATATATATATATATATATATATATATATATATATACATATATATATATATATATATATATATATATATATATATATATATATATATATATATATATATATATATATATATATATATATATATATATATATATATATATATATATAGATAGAGTATATATAGATGAGATATATAGTTAGATAGATAGATAGAATATGCATATACATATAGATATAATAGATACATTCATATATAGTTATATATGTAGATACATACATATATACAGATAGATATGAATGTCTATAGATATGTATATATATATATATATATATATATATATATATATATATATATATATATATATATATATATATATATATATATATATATATATATATATATATATATATATATATATATATATATATATATATATATATATATATATATATATATGTATATATATATATATATATATATATATATATATATATATATATATATATGTATATATATATATATATATATATATATATATATATATATATATATATATATATGTGTGTGTGTATATATATATATATATATATATATATATATATATATATATATATATATATGTTTATATAGAGAGAGAGAGAGTGAGAGAAGGGGACATGGGGGCAGATGTACTGCAACAGGTTCCTGGTGACCAAGGCATGGACTGAACACCAGTGTTGATACTGCAGTACCATACCCCATTCCAAAACATGTTACCCATTAACTACCACATAGGTGGTTGCCTGCCTACCACTGGAGGTGTCAGAAGGGAACATGGGACACAGGTGTAAATAGCCTCCCCTTTGATATCCACAGTGGCACACTAGTCTTGTAATCCCTGTACATGGTACGTGTCATCACAAAAGGTGTGTCAGCTAGGGAAATGTAAGTCAGTGTGCCCCTCTACACCTCACAATGTCCTATGCAGTATGTACCTCCCATGAGAACTACAGCAAGTGGAAAGGCCACAGACATACCTAACAAAGACTGATAATGCCCTCAAACACATTCCCTATACAGACTGACTCACAAAACCACAGCTAGAGTGCCTTGCATACTTCCTACACAGAGGTTACCACTGCTGGGCATACAGAGTTATGTCACACCCATACCAGTCAGCCAACCACCATGGCAACACCTCACAATCCATCCAGTCTACATGACCTAGGGCCCTAATCCTTGTCACCGCAATAAACAGCACATGCTGGAGGTATAGCTTTCTATACACAAATATGCCATACCCTGGATTAAACCACCCAGCATTAACAAACAAGGCTCCTTATTAGTAGATATCATACATACCCCTGATGAATGTTATGGAGATAGGTAATATGCCCTGTGAGTCACCTCGGTGTAACCGTTTCACAGGAACAAGTAAAATCACATTACATGTGTCCCAAATGGCAGGGTAGCATATGGCTAGGCTGCCCTAGGCCCAGGGCCAATAGCATAGTACCTACCTATGACACAATGCACACACACATGTACTCAGTGCAATACCAGCTATGTGAGGTTGAATGAGTGTGACACTGACTGTGTGCAAGGTCTGTAAAGGTGTGATAGCTTAGCGTGAGTTTGTGTCTGTCATGGTAGTTTGTGTCGTAGGTGTGAGGCCAGAGAAAGATGTGTCAGTTATAGGGATGAAAACATAATAGATTGGCATATGTTGTGCTGTAGTTCCCTGTGTACGACTGCGGTGTCCCATCATAGGCAGAAGCAATACATGTATGCTCAGTAAGTGGTACTGCTGTTGAATCCAGCTCACATATGAATTGTTGTACTACCTAAAGTTGTAGGCCTAAACACTACAGTATGGTGTATGTTAACATTCCCTGGTAACACTGTCTGGTGTGTTTCCTGTAGTCTGCACAGATTACATACCTCATGCATAGGTATCTGTAAGTAGGGGCACGCATTACTATAAGGTACACAGTTAATGCTCATCTGTGTTGTCATACATTTGTGTGTTGTATGTATGTGTAATGTGTGTGTGTAATGATGCCTGTACCATGGCCGCAATCACATGTGTGTTACAGGGTATGTGTGTGTACCTGGCAGCATGTATACTCTGTGACAGCAGTATGCTGGCTATATTAACAACTGTGCACATATGTCAGGTAAGGGTATGGCATCAAAGACTAGGGTGGATTACTGTTTAAACTGTAAATGTGCATTGCATTCATTGCATGGGATGACAATATTCTTCATCCATTAGCTTGATACATACCCCCAGTGTGAGGTGGTGCATTGTATCCCAAACAGTGTGCCGAGTGCTGGTGTATACTAGTTTGTTGTATGGAGTGTGGCAGGCACTGTCAGACAGTTGTGGGTTGAGCACTGATATGTGGTATCGAACATGTGTATCCCCTGATAGACAGACAGATGCTATATATGGCAGTTAAGTGATATCAGTACATTAGAATATTAAGTGTGCCACATGACTTGCTCACATATTTTTCTTTTCCTTCCAGGGTGATGGTGCATCAGTGTAACCCACCTCATACAGCAGCAGAGGATCAGGAGATCCACCAGAGCCTGGTGCAGAATCTCTTTGTGCTGTTTTCCAGGACCAGCCAGAACCAGCATGAGAGGGCTGCACTGTGGCAAGATTTTGTCCATCGGGTAAATGACATAAGCATGCATAACAGGACATATGTGCAGGTACGCCATCACTGCAGTGATTTAATTAGACATGTCCGGCAGCGTGTGCCTGATATCCACAGACAACAGCTTGCCACAGGTGGTGGGGTACCTATCCACCCCCCTCTCACCAGTGTGGAGGAGCACCTACTAAGTGTTGTGACTCCAGGCCAACAACAACAACATCCACAAACATGTGTCATCATGGAGGCTGGAGCCACTCAACATGTTGAAATGGAGTGTGCAGGTAACAATGCCATATCTGTAGTTGACTGTTCTCTGTACTGGTAATGTATGCATGTGTGAGATATGTACTGTGTGTGTAGCTATTAACCTGCCTATTCTTCTGCAAAATTGATATTCTGAGCATAATCTGTGCATCTGTGAAAACCACCTGTTGTACTACTGTACTTTATCATACTCACAGTATCAATGGCACAGTTGTGGCCACTTGCAATCACTGTCATATTTTTGCAGGTCCCTCTGGAGTGACAGCAAGGCAGCCAATCCATGCTGGTGAGTGTGTAATAACAATACTATTGCTAATGACATGTGCATGTCATATGAAGGTGTAGTGTGTGCACATGTAACACCTATGCATAATGCATGCTGTGCATGTTTGCTGTGAGACTAGGCATATCCCATTATTCTCAGTAGCTGCCTCACTCACATGCAATACACAGAGCATGACACACATGTGTGGTAACACAGTACTGGACATTGTATAGGCATACCTGATACACATGTACACAACACACACATCTTTGGCATAGACACTACACCTTACCCTGCTACACATGTCCAATTATAACACCTGATGTATGGCCACCCTTCAGTATCCCACTTATCCTCTACGCAGCACACATAATATACCTGATGGGTAGAGGCCTACCATGTCTTTGTGCAACAGTCTTGAACAAATAATACATTCATGTTAGGCAATGCTCACTATTGGCCACCTTACACACCCATGTAACAAGTGGCTGTGTAACTGTGGCTGTAGTCATGTTACTGCACTTCAGGTACAGCATGCTAGCTGCCTGTCTGGCACACATTATTATTGTTGACTGACCACAAGAAGCATGTTAATCATGGCTTACATTACTACACCACATCCAGTTCCACTGACCACAAAAGTACACATAGCAGTTATTGCGTAGCACCGTCATGTGTTGTGTGTGTGTGTGTGTGTGTGTGTGTGTGTGTGTGTGTGTGTGTGTGTGTGTGTGTGTGTGTGTGTGTGTGTGAAAATATATGCACCCACAGCTTGTAACACTTGCACAACATTGTTATATCCTTGTACACATTGTGTCCCAGGGTGGAGACAATCACTGAACAACTACACACAACTATCAAGTACACGTATACTGTTATTAACAAGGGCTGTCTACACTTGCACTGCATGTTCCTGTGCAACACATAATCTGCATGCTGACACATATGCAGTGATGTTTTTTCCTTGTGATACTGTCACCCACCCTGAAACAGTATTGTGTATGTGTTGGAGTGCACGTTTGCCTGTGTTTGTATCTGCTGTACTGAGGAGTGTGCCTGTGTGCCTGTGTGCCTATGTGCTTGTGTGCATGTGTGCATGTGCACCTGTGTGCCTGTGTGCCTGTGTGCATGTGTGCAGGTGTGCCTGTGTGCCTGTGTGCATGTGTGCCTATGTGCATGTGTACATGTGTGCATGTGTACATGTGCGCATGTGTGCATGTGCACATGTGTGCATGTGTGCCTGTGTGCACGTGCACATGTGTGCATGTGTGTATGTGCGCATGTGTGCACGTGCACATGTGCGCCTGTGTGCATGTGTGCATGTGTGCATGTGCGCATGTGCGAATGTATGCATGTGCGCCTGTGTACATGTGTGCATGTGTGCTAACATCGTGTACACATTTGTAAACTGTGTTTCCTATCTTCCTCTCACAGGTTCTGATGTTGCTCTGGTGGAGTGCAGCAGGGAACCTGAAGTCACTGCTGGGGATAGTGATAATGATAATACATGTGTAATGGCACAGGGGGGTGTGACAGGGTCTGTCGTTGGTTAGCCAATCGACATTACACAGCAGTCAACCCCATCAATGCGCACAGTCATCCTGCCAATGCATCCATTGTCACCAATGTCCTTAGCTGAGGGACAGCATACAGTGGGTATTGACCAGGGTAGTGTGGCATCATTGGCACATGCATCCCCTCACAGCAGCCATGGCCAGATTTCTGATATGGTACCACACAGGCAGATGTCCAGGTGTTCTCGTGGGAGCATCCATGGCTGTACTGCCCCTGTCAGACGTGCCCACAGAGGACTTTCAACCTCAGCTATGTTCTGGACTGTAATGCAGGCACAGGCACATATGGAACGGTACACCAGGCAGGGTCTGAGGGAGCATAGAGCATATTGCACCACTATGAATGACACTATGCGTGACATTGCGGATGCCATCTGTAATATCAGCAAGGTCGTTGATAGACGTTTGGGACACATTAGATCTCTTCCACAACTACATGTCCAGGAGCCAGGACAGTGCAGGACGGTTGAGGCGTTGATGTGGATGTTTGCCAGCAACATCATCAGCTGGCAGTCGTCGCAGATGACAACAAACCCGCAGCCGCTCACATAGTGCCAGTACCAGCCCCAGCAATGTTGGGTCTGTGCTGTCATTACACCGTCCTAGAAGACCACATGCAAGTGGCTCTGGACAGTCCCAGCAGGGACATGTGTCCAGTCAACAACCCACTGCTTCTGATGACAGTACCCAGTCTGGTTTAGTACCTGATACTGTCCGTAGCACCCCTGCCAGGCACAGGTACAGTGTCCGTGGCCAGAGACAGTGATCTATATGACCTGGCAGGTACAGTATGTGGCTGTTCACAAACACCTGTATATGGCAACCACGTGGTGGAACTGTGTGCAAGCACACACACACACATAATGCTAACACCTAGGGCTAACACATACACACACACATCGCATCAACATTGCCCCATGTTGTACTGTTGTCCCTCACTAACACACACACACATACATGTCAGTTGGATGTGTCAATGGCAGACTCTGGCAAACCAAGTACACACCCTGTGCATATGATGAAACTGTGCCACCTCCTGCCATCTGTAACATTGATGCAGGAACAGGATAGCATGGTGCTGATGCACAGGGTGACTACATAGCACTTTAGTAATAATATCATGTTGTTAAGAGTACAGTGTAATGATATCATTGTGGGTATATTCGGGCATGCATGATGCATTAACTATGATTGTCATTGTAGTTTTGTATACACCAGTGTTAATTCCCAAAGTGTACTGTCTGCACATGTGCCATATGGCTGTTGTGTGTACCTGTGCCTGCATGTGTTGGGGTGTGGACAGTACATGTGTGATGTTTGCAGCACAGAGTTGCAGGTGTACATTTGTGAACATGGTTAGCATGGAACATGACATGGTTTGACAGTATGCTGTGGGTGATACAGTTTCCATATGTCAATGGTCTGCATTCTGGTACTATACACAGCCTACATAGCCTGACATTCCGTGGTCATTACATGGTGTCTCCTCAACTGATACACAGATGTAGGAACCTGGTGTCTGTGATATCCCTGCAGTACTACACTATACCAGTAGCCATTCTTACTGAGCCCCACACATCCCTGGGAACAATACTCTTTGGCATATAGCAGTCTCACGTACATGTCAACACACTACGGATATATCCATCCACAACTGCAAATGCATACAGTGGCCTACAATGCATTCTACACATGACACACCTAACCACCCAAGGGTATCATACAGACAGATACCTGTTGTCCAAGCCATGCTGTTTTGCTGTAACGTAACTGTAGCATTGTCATTGGCATGTAGTTAACATAGTATTCCAACAGTACCATGTAGGTGGTAGCACCCATCATGTAGAATGGGTAATGGTGTGTACATGTGGACAAGTGTTATCTTGTCTATCCTGTGATATTCACATTTCCAAAGGTATTCTGCAGTCCCTCGGTGTATCACCTAAGCAAGACAGTGTCTGTATGCATATCGGCCACAGTTGCCATACACCTTCACTGGATGTTAATCACTCACAGACTTTGCTGTGTTTTAACTTGTCTGACATATACTCCAGACATGAACCCTCACCCACATTAATCTATCAAAGCTTTCATGGGTGTGTGTCACATAGTTGGCCTAGGACACAGGTTACTGCAGTAGTCTGCATTGTCACCAACATACATGTATGGCCTAAGGTCTGGTAAGCTGCGGCACATGCTGGCAGAAGTAACAACTGTAATCATATGAGGCAGGCTTCACACATAGGAACTATTAAAGGTCACAGGTACATATCTGTATGTGGCACACACATACCTGATGTGTGCATTGAAATTACTATTATAATAATATGTCATACAATAATAAAAGCAAAACACACAACACATTGACAAACTGTGTGATAAGCACACACATGTCATTAGTAGGATTCAAACCCCTACCTAACTGTGTTATGATACTTGAGAGAGAGGCATTAGCACAGCGCTCTATTCGCATTACTGGATGAGTTCCCATCTCCTGCTGTATTTACAGGGTGCTGACATCATCAGTCTTTCCAAAGAGGAATGTACATCTTTTAGTGTGTTATCCCAGTCTTCAAAAAGGCCATTCCTTTTACAGAGAATTGCATACATACACAACCACCAGGTAAGGTATATCCCACAAGGGGCATTGTACTCAATTATGGGCCTGATGAGGGATGAGTAAAGAGGCACGATGACCTCCTCTGATCTAGATGCGAATACCTTCATGATTAGGTGGGCTATATGAAATGTTTTTCTAAACACTTTGGCCACGTGTTTGTCAAATGAAAGATTGCTATCAACTTGGGTCCCCAGGTCCCTTATCACTTCTTCCATACTTAATGGGTTACCACCTATGTGGTAATTTGTGGGCACCAGTTGTTTGTTTCTATGAGGCCCTTTTGTAGGATGATTGTGTCAGCTGGAGGGTCGATTATGGCACCCAGTTTGCAGTCATCTGCAAACTTGTTCAGCCACAGTCCTTCCGTGTTGGCCTGAACCTCCGAGAAATATATACCAAACAAGGGAGGTCCCAGGACTGAGCCTTGTGGGATGCCACTTGTAGCTGGTTTGGGGTCTGAAATGGCTCCAGCATTTCTGACCATGTGGGTTCTGTCCTTGAGCCAGTTTGCAACCCATCTAGTGACATAGGGGTTTATATTGAAGCTGGTGAGCTTATCTATAATGACCAAGTGGGGTATTGTATGGAAGGCTTTTGCAAGGTCCAGGTAGGGTGTGTGGACCACCTTCCCCTCGTCAATGGCCTTGGTGACTGTTTCAAATGACTCAACCAGGTTTAAGAGGCAGGATCTGCCCTTAACAAAGCCAAACTGGGCAGGATCCAGTGTCTGTAGGTCCCCAATATCTTTATTTCTGAGGTCCATGATGATCCTTTCCATAGCTTTGCAGACCAAGCTAGTCAGGCTTCTGGGCCAATAGTTTGCAGTATCCATTGAGGCACCACCTTTGTGGAGAGGGACCACTGTTGCTGTACACTGCTTTTTGGGTACATATCCTGTGGTAAGGCTGAGACTGAACAGCGGTTTTATGTTTGCGTTCAATTCTTCTTGGTGTTCATGTTGGACACAGCCCAGGACACTGTCTAGTCCCATTGATGCTGTGTGATTTGCTTTGGAGAGGCTGGCTGTTAACTGAGCATCTGAGATGTCAGGGGGCTGGCAATCTGCTGGGATAGATATTTGCCCTTTTGGTGGGGAGGGGTGGAGAAGTTTGCACTGAACCTGTCAGCTCGGATGTTGGCAATGTCTTTGGGTTTGGTGTATTGTTTGTCAATTTGGTCTAATTCTGAGCATATCTGGGAATTCCCACCCAGGGTCCTACCATAACTAAAGAAAACCTTGTGATTATCCTTAGTGTCCTGTACAGATTTTATCTCAATGATGGCCTTAGACAATTTTATGTGTGGCTGTAGTTATTCAACAATACTGATCAGAGATGCCTTCCCTTTTTGGGATTTTGCTCTATCATATAGTAGCTTCCTCCTTGTATTGTATGTTTTTTTATGGCTGGGGTCCACCAGACAGGATGCCTGCCTTTGGAGGATTGGATCTTGGTTTTATTTGGGATTGCATGATCCATGCATTTCTGAAGGTGTTCATAGAATGTGTTTATAAAGGGTTCTGAGGTCTGGGCCATATTTTCCACAGGCACAGGGGCTGTGAAGGATTCCACCTTGGTTTTGAGGAGTGTGACATTTGCTTTAGTGAAATTTTTCACTGTGGTTTTCTGGCCATGGGCTGGGGTCGGGATATGAATATCCAGTGAAATTACTCTATGGTCTGATCTTACCAGTGAGGGATACACTTCTGGTCTTGGGCATAGAGTCCCCATGTTGGTGATGATCAGGTCCAGTATGTTTTCCCCTCTTGTGGGAGTGATAGCAAGTTGTTCCATAGCATTTGAGTTTATAAATTCTAGGAACCTTTGGGCTAGGGTGTTGCAGCTAGGGTAATGCTCCCAATCTATGTTTGGTTAGTTGAAGTCACCCAATATAATGGTGTTTGGGGAGACTTCAAATTTTCATGTGTTCTCCAGTCAGCCAAGTGTGGTTCCAAGTGTGGCTATGAACTGGAAGGTGATTTTACCCACTGTTAGTTGCACATAGATAGTCTCTGATGCTTCATGCTGTGCCACCAACCTGGGTGTGGGTATCTTTGACAAATATTGATACTCACCCTCCTTTTGTAGTTTGTTCCATGTTTTGCAGCTGTAAAGTATGGCACGAGGTGTAACCTGTTAGTGCTAGGGTGCTCTTGGGAGCCTTGAACCAGGTTTCTGTTACTGCACAGATATCAACATTCTCCATGCTGAGGAGAGTTTGGAGCATATGCATCTTGCAGTTTAGACTTCTGCAATTGAGTAGCATTACTTATAGTTTCTTATCCCTTGTGATACCTATGGAAGTGGGTTTGTCTTTTGAGCCTTACCTAAAAAATGTACTATGGGGGGTGACAAGAGCCTTTGGCAATATCCAAAAGGCCACAGGTGACAGGTGAAAGCCATCCCTAGCGAAGCATCATGTCTTGTCGAGCATGTCATCCCAGACTGACAGGCATTGGATCCCCTTTCACCGACACCAACACTTAAGCCAATTGTTGTAATTGATCATCTTGTCTTCATATTGTGGCATCATGTTTGGTGAGGGTAGGATGATACTCAAGGTCATCAAGTTTGCATATACTACATGGTGGTAAATACTGTTTAGCACTACCTTACTTTGCTTAACACATGGGCATCATGCCTCAGGTGGTGATCAAGGCTGCCTATGTCGGATGCACATACTACCCTCCCTGCACATGTTTGAAAGCAGGTTGTGTCAACTTAGGCATCCCTTTCACTATATGTAGGAGTCAGAGAGAGGTATCATTTCCAGGGTTCCTACTGAGCCAGTGTATGTGCTATGTGTTGCCTCTTTACCAAGGCCAAGGCATACTGGGCACACCTCCTTCTGCCTACTGGGGCAGGCTCAGGTTGTTCCTCCTCCAAGTCATGCTCTGCCTGTGATGGCCTTGGCAATGTTGGGGGGGGCTGTTTGGCCCAGGCCTATGCTGGTCCTGCTGCAGCTGTTTAAGTAGAATCATATTATGTAGAATAGCACATACCATGACAATTTGGGTACATGTAGTTGGTGAGTATTGCAAGGCTCCACTAGATGTGTCCAGGCACTGGAACCATGACTTGAGCAACCCAAACACACACTCAATTACATTTCCTGTTTGCGCATGTGCCTCATTATGGCATTCCTGTTCAGGTGTGTGTGCATTTCTGATGGGTGTAATCAGCCAAGGCTCCAGTGCAAAGCCAGCATCCCCCACTAAGTGACCATGTGGGATGTCCCCATTGGCAAATGTCTGGTACAGCTGCGTCAGATGCCAGATATGGGAATCATGGTAGCTTCCAGGGCAGCCAGCACACACATTCATTATTATGCCCTGGGCATCACACATGACCTGGCAGTTGATGGAGGGGAAGCCCTTGCGGTTAATGTAGGCCCTACCCTGCTCACTGGCTGGTGCTTTAATGCGTATATGCATGCAGTCTATTGCACCCACTACCTCAGAGTATTCTGCTATTTGCTGGAAGAGACGCATATTGCTAACCAATACCTCACGGGAATTGGGGAAATATACATGATCACCGACATGTTCTGACATGGCATCCAGGACCTGGTGCAGTACCCTGGATGCTGATGCCTGTGATATCCCCATCATATCACCAGTTGGTCTCTGGAAGGTACCTGTTGCTAGTATTCTTAGGCCAACACATACCTTGGTTTCCACTGGGATGGATTCCCCTCTATTGGCTCTGTGTGTAAGGCGTGGCCTGCACAGATCAACAATTTGCTGCAGGAGGTCTCTGTCCACTCTATAGGGCTCCACTATCTCCAACTCATGTAACCCCTGGTAGGTGACCCTGGGCCTGTACACTCTTCTCCGTCTCCTCACTGTGGGTTGTCCAGCAGCATTTGCATTGTCACCACCCTCAGCATGTTGCATATGTTGCCTTATAACAGCAATGGCAGCCCCTAGCATTTTTTGTCTGAGTGAAGCTTTTCAGTTTTCACTTCTAGTAGCTTACTCCAGTGTTGCAGTGTCTCTTGAGAGAAACAAACTGCACTGTTGTTTGCAGAGTTTTAAGTGCGGGGCTGGGCTAGTGTTCTGCCTGTGTAATTGCCTGATTCTGATTGTTTTCACCTACTAGCTCTACTAGTATTCCCTGGTAGCTTCCTACTATTTGTTATGCTTCCTTTTTCCTTTCTGTTTCCTCAGGGGGGAGTGATGCACATAGAAGCGCAAACACGCTCACAGCAGCTTACACGCGCGCACACATGCTTAGACGGACTAAAACTTGCTTATTCGGGTTAAAACGTGCGCGCACCAGCGCAAACACGCTTACAGGTCTTTAAACAGCCTTATACATGCTTACTCTGGCTTACACGCGTGCACTCACACTTTCACGTGCATACTCTGTCTTACTTAGGTTTACAGGCGCGCACATGCACTTATACCTGCTCAGCAAGAAACTTTGGTGTTATCCACAGTATACACCTCCCATTTCTTTGCTTTCTCTGGCCTACCTGTTGACACACCTCTTTCCATGATGTCTAACTGACAGCTGACACATGCCACTCTGCTCCTATGAGCTTAACTACTTTCATACATACCCCCCTTGTGATATCACCTATCTCCTACTCTGTTACTCCCCATATCCTACTCCTACACTCCACTGACTGTGCTCATTTGCTATGTAAAAGTAGGATTCACTATCCTAACACTCATTTACATAGGATTGCCTACTAATGCTTGGTTACATGTCTTAGACTGGGCTTCTCCCCTTAGCAACCCCTACTCGGTGGCCATGTTGTCTTCAGCCTGCTATTCCCTTACATTGTAATTTAACAGTTTTCATAGATTCCACGTTTGTGGCTTTTAGTTTCTTATTTTTATGATTTTTTTAGTGCACCCCATTTGCTTGGTGCTGCGCTACGCTTAAACATCGGAAATCGCCGGGAAAAAAAAGTATTTTTATTTTAATTTTGCATCTGGGGATATTTCCAATGGCCGTATATTTGGCCATTGGCATGCTTCCTCAACCATATGCAACCTTTATTTGGAGCTGACAAGGCTCCATTGTGCTATTTGAAGAATGGTACTCAGTTGTCAACTGAGTACATTTCTGCAGCTAACACGGTTCCTACTCAGACAGGTTTGTGCTTCCTGGATCGCAAATTTACCTCATTTGCATGTCTTTTGGCTGCAAGTGAGGTAATTTGCATATCCCAGCCCTGTCCATGTAGGAGACATTTTAGGAGCTCTCTTACACGCTCCTACAAGCTGTTCCTGGATCGCTCATCGGACATGAAGGCTGCATGGAGTCTTACTCTACTCGTACACTCCGTGCAAGCCATTGTGAATCCAGCAGGATATGTGACAGGGTATAGCTGGAGTTTTTTAAGGCAGTCAGCATAGGGCATCTGCTTTAGGCCTGTGATTCTTTTAGTGAGGTATTTCTGTGGCCTTTCCAGTTGTTGCAGGTGTCTTGAGAGGTACATACCAAATGGGGTGTTGTATTCTATAATGCGTCTAATGAGGGATGAGTACAGTGGGACAATGACCTCTTTTTTTCTGGATGAAAAGCACTTAGTGATGAGGTGTGCACATAGAAGGATTTCCTGACTGTTGTGGTGATGCGGTTATCGAAGGTGAGACCACTGTCCATCTGTGTCCCTAAGTCTCTTATCACACTTTTGGTGTTTAGTGTACTGTCAACTATGTGATAATTCATGGGTACATGTTTTTTCCCAAAGGGGATAACTATACATTTCTTGGCAATGAGCTTGAGCCCATGGCTCTGGCACCAAGCATCTGTTTCTGTAAGGCCCTTTGTCGAGTATCCACATCATTTGGAGATTCAACAATGACTCCCAGTTTGCAGTCATCTGCAAACGTTGTTAGCCTGTATCCCTTAGTTTTGGCCTGTACTTCAGAGAAGTAGATGCCAAACAAAAGTGGTCCTAGGACTGAACCCTGAGGTACTCCACTTGTCACTTGGCTGGAGCTGGATTTAGAGTCAGCTACTTTTACAGTGTGAGTTCTGTCAGTAAGCCAGTTTGCAACCCATCGAGTGACGTAGGGATTAATGCCCAGCTTAGTAAGTTTATCTATGATTCCAGAGTGGGGGATGGTGTCAAAGGCCTTGGCGAGGTCCATGTAGGCTGTGTGGACAGCCTTACCCCGATCCACGGCTCTGGAGACTGATTTAAAGAATTCAATCAGGTTCAGGAGACAAGATCATCCCCTCACGAACCCAAACTGGGTGAGGTCCAGTGTTTGAGGGTTGCCAATGTCTTTGTTTATAAGATCCATGATAATACGTTCCATGGCCTTGCAGATCAGGCTCGTCAGTCTGATGGGGCAGTAGTTCCTGGGATGCAAGGTGGATCCTCCCTTGTGGAGTGGGATAACTGTAGCTGTGCGCCACTCAGTGGGCACAAAGCCTGAGGTGAGGCTATGATTAAATATGACACTTAGGTGAGGTGCCAGTTCATTTTGTAGTTCATGTAGTACACAGCCCGGGATGTCATCTGGTCCCATGGATGCTGTATTCTTAGCTTTGGAGAGTGCATTTTTTACCTGTGTGGCCATTATTACTGGAATTTGGCAATCTTCCAGTACTGAGATGGGCCATTGGGGGGTGAGGGGGGGTGAAGTTGGCACTGAATCGATCTGCCAGGATATTGACAATATCCTTGGGACCAGTATATTTAATGCCATTCTGTTGTAGCTCAGAGCAGATCTGAGCATTGCCATTTAGATTCTTGACATAGTTATAGAATGCCTTGTGATTGTCTTTGGAATCTTTGGCAATTTTATTTTTGTAACTAGCTTTGAAGGATTTTATGAGGGATCTCAGCTTCTTACTGTGGCTGGTAAGGGAGTTTTTTGCATCCTGGGATTTTCCTCTTTTCTGCAACAGTTTCTTCCTTTTGTTGTAAAGTTTGTTTATAGCAGGGGACCACCATATTGGCTTCATTTTTTTGGAGGAGATCATCTTGGTTCTATTTGGGATGGCACGATTCATGCATGAGTGGATGTGCTCGTACAGTGCCTTATTGTAGGACTCAGCAGTTGAACTTTCAGTTCCCGCCTGCATGGGTTTCATGAGGTTTGTCACTTCTGACTTGAGGAGCATGAAGTTGGCTGTTGGAAACAGTCAGATGCTTAAAAAAATACTTTCGTTAATACAACAGATTTTTGAAAAACAGTATATAGATCAAGAAATTTTGATCTGTTTGGAAAAAGAAGCATCTGAGGAAGTGAAAAAATATAATCAACAAAACCTAGGGATATTTGAAAAATATAAAAAAAGAAATATGGACATGGGAAAGAAAGAGAGATTTGATATGGTGCAATATTTATGCAAAGGAGAAAGCCAAGTTTATTAATATAGAGAATGCAGTATTAAAGATATTTGAAGAGAAATACAGGCAAAGACATCCTGATATGGAAAATTTCACAATAAAAAGATTAAGAGCACAAAGATATAATGTAGAAAAGACGATTACTAAAGCAGAAGTTAAAGAAGTAGAAGTTGAAATTATGAAGTGCCTGCAAAGTGAAGGATTTAATGTGGAAGGGTTAAAACAGACTACATCACAGCATGATGGAGTGAGTCCCCAGAATAAGGCAAAGCAAGAAGATCAGGAGACATGTGAAGAAGAAATATGGACATGGGAAAGAAAAGGAGATTTAATATGGTGCAATATTTATGCAAAGGAGAAAGCAAAAATAACCAATACAAAAAGAGCAGCACCAAAGATATTTGAAGAAAAATATAGGGAAAGGAATCCAGATATGGAAAACTTTACAATACAAAAAATAAGAAGACTAAGAGGAAAAGTAGAAAAAATAAATTAGTAATGGAGAAATCAAAGAAATGGAAATTGAGGTTATGGGACAGCTGCAAAGAGAAGGGTTTAGTGTAGTAAATTGAGTACAGAAAGCATCACAACAGGATAAAGCAATGCATGCCCAACTTAAGGGAAAACCAGTGAAACAGGAAGCAATTGGTCAAGTGCCATATCAAGATATTTTGGAGCCTTCCACAGGAAACTAGTATAAACGTCCATTTGAAGCTAGACAGCAAGGAAAGGAACAGGAAACTGTGGAAACTCTGATGCAGTCAATGTTGAAGAGTGATAGGTCAGTGAGTTCCCATATGACAGAACAACAGATGACACAGGATGAAATTGAAGAGAATGTACCACAGGAAGATGCTATAGAACTTTCTATAGAATGTCTGCAGGAAACAGACAACAAGGGATGTGCCCTCAGTATGGGAGAAAATGAGTTAAAAGAAGAGTTGCTTGATTTAATAGACAAAGACAGATATATCAAGATCAAAGAGAGAAGTAGACTGCAGAAGGTTATAAAACCTCAAAAGTTAGAAACTTTATAAAACAAATGAACACAGTAATTAGGACTGTCCGTAGAGATTCATGCAATATAACAGAAGTAAACAGAATATATTACTGCGCTGCTAAATTAATAACTGATAAATTTCTACCACAGGAGCAAAGGGTAGCAAGAGAAAAGAGGTGGCGAAAGTGAATACGATCATGGAAATATCGAATAGAGAAAACTATAAAGCAGCTAAGACAAGAAGTGTCACTGTTAGAAGATTATAGAAAAGGAAATAGATCAACAAAAATACTAAGAAAGATAGATGTGATAAAAGCAATGCGCAGTATTAGAACAGACCAGGATCTATTATATACTTTTGGAGATAACAAACTAAAAATGTCAAAACAGGTGGAAAGATTTAGCAGATACAAAGATAAATATAAAGGAAAAGTACAAAATAAGTAATTTATTGATGACCCAAAAAAGTTTTATAGAGAATTGGGAAATAAGGTAAAAGGAATTGAAAGACCGCCAAAAAAAGAGGAAGTAGCTACATTTTGCAGAAGTATCTATGAAGATTCTGTGGAACATAATAAAGATGCTAAATGGATATAAGAACTAAAAGAAAGGATAAAACATTTAAAGGTACAGGATATGAAATGGGATGAAATAACAGCTAGAGAGATTGAAGCAAAGTTGAGAAAAGTCTCTTAACTGGAAAACCCAAGGCTGAGATGCAGTACCTAACTTTTGGCTTAAAGCATTAACTTCTTTGCACGAGGACTTAACCATGAGTAAGAACTATTTATATGTGCACCCCAAACACACACCACACTGGTTAATAACAGGAAAAACAATGCTCTTACTTAAGAGTGAACCTGCAAGCTACCCTAAAAATTATAGACCAATAACTTGTCTTCCAACGATGTACAAACTATGTACGGGAATTGACGCCGACAGAGTTTATAGTAATTTAGAAAAATCAATGATGGCAGTAGAACAAAAGGGCAATAAAAGAAATTCATCTAGAACAAATGATCATTTGTTGTTAAAGTTATAGTGGAGAACTGTAAGAAGAGGAAGAATCTAAGTATGGCATGGATTGACTACAAAAAAGCATTTGATAGTATTCCTCATTCATGGATAAAAAAAGTGCTTAAAAATGTATAAGATACCCCCTACACTGACTGACTACATTACAGTAACCATGAAACAGTGGCAGACCACTTTGTAATTAAGCCATGATAAAGGACAGATTATTATCCCAGGGATAAAAATTCAAAGTGGGATATTCCAGGGTGACTCTTTGTCACCGTTGGTATTCTGCCTTGCCATTATTCCATTAAGCTGTCTTCTTAACAGCTTAGGCCATGGCTACAGTTAAGCTTCTAGAAAACAACAAAGTCTAATGACTTCTCATCTTCTCTTTGTTGATGCTTTAAAAATGTATAGCTCATCAGATGGAATGTCATTTGGTCTTGATAAATGTGCAAAAGGAACCTTTAAAAAAGGAAAACTGCAGCACCAGGAAAACATATGTTTGGGACAAGAATGTGATATAAAAGACCTTGAGCAAGAGGGAGTGTATAAATACATGGGAACTGATGAAGGATCGGCAATAAAACATGAACAAATGTGAATATAGCTCAGTAAGGAGTACTTTAGAAGACTTAACCTGAAAACTGCATTGACGTCTAGGAACAAGATCCAAGTCATAAATCAGTTTGTTCTTCGTGTTCTAACTTATTTTTTTGGAGTGATTGACGGACCCAAAAAGTGTTGGATAGATTGGATATTAAAACAAGAAGGATGCTTCATGCTTAACAAATGATTTATAAAAATCAGTGTATACCAAGATTATATATTCCCTGCTCCGAAGAAGGCATGGACCTCCTTGAAATTGATTACATGCATAGATCCACAATCATGGGACTCCACACCTACCTGCTGATCTCACAGGATCCAAATGCAGTGAAAGTTTTGAAACATGAGGAAAATAAATCTAAGATGACACCTCTGCTTAATATAGCAGAAGCATATCGACGTCAAGCAGGAATGGAAATTATACCAGAAGTGGATAAAAAACAGGCAACAACTGAATGTGCTAAAAAACAAAACAATGAATATAAAGTGAAGAACCAGATGAGAAGGCAAGAAATGTGGAAAAAACATAAATACAGTTTCAAGTATAGAAAACTTCTGGAAGATCCTCATGTTGATCAAGAAGGACCACAGGAATGGTTAAGGAGAAGTGAATTCACATCAAGAAATGAAAGGTTAATATTGGCAGCCCAAGATATTGGGCTACATACATGCTGGTTTACAAAGTCCATTGAACATGTGGGAGAAACAGACATATGTAGGTTTTGTAAAATTGAATTGGAAACATTCACACACCTTGATGCTGGTTGCTTGTCTGGCTCCTATACGGTCTTCCTAAAGAGTTTTCAGTTTACCTGTGCTTGAGCTTCCAGCTGCCAGTATTCTCTCTTTTTTAGTCTCCCCTATACCCCCCTTGTACTCACTGCTGTTCTTGCTCTTACAGTCTTTCTGCCTGCCTATCTCCTCTTTATCAGCACTGTGCTTTGCTTACTTAAACCTGCCCATTTTGTTCCTTCTTTCCCTCACCCTTGCTTGCCTTATACTGAGTGATTTTTTTTTCACTGGTGTACTCTGCCTTCTATTTTACCCATTCCTTACATACTCACCTCTCCTATCTTGCTTACCTGCATCTCTGATTGTCTCCTTCTTATTCTCACCCTCTGTGATTTCTACCCGTTCCCTTCACCCAGAGGGCTCACTCCGCTCCCCTCCCTACCCCCAATTCCCACCCACCCCCAGGGGTCCTAACCTTATAGCTCCATAGACACACCCCTACCACTGCCTTCCTATCCTTCTCTTTCCCGCTGTTCTTTTACCCCACACCCTGACACACCCCTTAACCTCCTCTCACTTTCTCTTTGTCTTCCTATCCACCTCTCTTTTCTAAACACTAACCTCCCTTCTTTCTCTACTCATTAAATATACCTATTCTCTCTTACTTCTCCATTCCCTTTTTTATTCCCCTCTCATATTCTCTTTACCCCACCAACTATTTTAACAAGTACACTACCCCCTTTCTTATCTACCACACATACCATTTCTTAACTACCACTCCTACCCTAACTCTCTTCAAATAATGGCTACTTACTTGCCAACTTTGCTTATACTCTCAGTCCTACTCCTAACCATCCTTATCTCAGCCTACATTCTTTCCTTCTTTGAGAACCCACTGTACATCCAGCCTTTTTACCCAAAGAAACACACTACAACAATACACAATGATACTACTTCATACTCATACATTACCTCCACCCCAAGCTACCTATCCTCTAAATTCCACAGGCTCTCCCACCTCAACTATGTCTTACCCTCAGATAAAAAAACAAAACTACTACCCCTTCCCAAGAGTAACTTAATAACCAGACCTGATAATCCTACCTTACAAGATGGTGACATCCACCACAACCCTGGCCCTATATTCCCCACTCCTCAAGTGTCTAAACCTAAACTCAATAATGCCTTCCTAATAGGACATCTTAACATTCAAAGTATAAACAATAAAGTACCCTACCTGCATGCCCTCCTTCAAACACAATCATTTGACATTCTATGCCTCTCTGAAACCTGGCTAAAACCAGTTATTAAAGTTACTGAGATTATTCCCCAAGGCTATAATATAGTAAGGCTTGACCATTCAAAACGTAAAGGTGGTGGAGTAGCAATTCTTTATAAGTATCAACTTAATATCTCTATCCTTCCTGCAAGTCCAACCCAGGATAGCAAAGTAGAAGCCATCATTACTAAAATCCATTTAAACACTAAAAAATCACTTCACATCATCTGCATATACCTGCCACCAGATAACAATATACCTATCTTAGAAGACTGGAAGAGTATTAATGCTGAAAATCCTTCTTCTCATATGAACCTGTATGGTTTCACCCAACACATCACATCTATTACTAGATTCAATAAGTCCAGTAAGAGAGAAAGCATCTTAGACTGGATACTTACAAACAAAGTAAAAAATACATATAAAGTAGGAACCATGCCTGATGACATCAGTGACCACTCCTTAACATTTATAACAAGAGGGAAGACTGATTGCCTAAACCTCCCTAATATATGTATAATTCGTTCTACCAAACATTTTAATATTGACCTATTTCAAACTGAACTCAGTGTGTGTAACTGGAACCCCTTAAAATCTCTTCCTCTCGAAAATGCAGTATTATACTTTAATACAATCTTCCTATCCATTCTGGACAAACATGCTCCTGAAAGAACTATCAGAATGAAATCAAACACAGCCCCTTGGCTCTCCAATGAAATGAAAAAACTAATTCTCTCTAGAAATAAAGTCTGGACCAAATGGAGATGTCATAGAAACAACCCAGACCTTCTTCACTTCCGCCAGCTTAGAAATCAGGCTAAAAAAGCTATAATAACTGACAAAAAAAAATTCTACTGTGAATTTCAACAAACTCATCTTAACAATCCTAAACTCTTCTGGTCTTCAGTCAATAGACTCCTTTCCCCAGGAACATCCAAAACTCCTTCTCCTCTCAATGCTAACCCAGAAACCCCCCTTCTAACTGCTAATGCTTTTAACTCTTTCTTTACTGAAACTATTCAATCTCTAGCTAGGCAACTAAACACCAACAACTTCTACCCACCTAGTAACCTAGCAGACTCTTCCTATAATTTCTCTCCACAACCTATCTCTACATCTTTCATATACAGACTCATTCATAAACTAAAACCATGTACCCCCTCTGCTGATAAGCTCCCTTCTCTTTTTCTTCAAAAAGCTGCCAAAGTAGTTGCTTACCCTATATCTATACTCATAAATAGGACAATCAAAGGAGGCACCATCCCAGATATCTGGAAAATCTCACATATTATCCCACTTCATAAAGGTGGAAATGCTACTGACTACTCAAACTACAGACCAATTTTTCTACTCTCACCTTTGGCAAAAATTATGGAGAAATGTATTCACCTTCAACTTGTTCAATATCTCTCTTGTCATAATATAATAGCAAACTGTCAACATGGCTTTAGACCACATCACAGTACAACCACTGCTTTGCTTTCCTTTGTAGATACTATCAACAGGAACCGCAATAATAACCTTCCCTCCTCTGCCCTCTTTATTGATCTCTCTAAAGCATTCGACATGGTTAACCACTCTTTGTTAATTAATATTCTTGAATCCCTCTCTTTTAATAATCTAGCCATCAAATGGTTTACATCCTATCTAAGTAACAGAAAACAAGCAGTGCTTTGGGAACACCACATCTCTTCATTATTACCTGTCTCCATCGGAGTTCCTCAGGGCTGCATCCTTGGCCATCTTCTCTTCTCCCTCTTCATTAATGATCTTCATGCAATAATCCCTCAAGCTACCTGCATTCAATATGCAGATGACTCGACCATTGTCTGCTCAGCATCATCCACAATAGAACTTAACTCACTTATGCAAAAAATCTTTAATACTGTAGAATCTTGGTTCTCCAGTCGGTTCCTACTACTCAATGCCAAAAAAACTAAACTTCTCCTCTTCACCCCCACTACCCGGACCCCCCCTTTAAACTTCACCATCTCTTCAAACAATGCCACTGTCATCTCACCTGACTCAACAACAAAACTTTTAGGAATTACCATAGACAATAATCTATCTTTCGATCAACATATTAACAATACCATCAAATTAGTCAACAGAAAATGAGGGTCTCTATATCGAATTAAGCCATTTCTCACCCCACCTGCTAGAACCAAGATTGCTCTCTCTCATCTCATATCCACTCTCCTATATGCTTCACCTATTTTTACCAACCTCAAAAAGGCCAACCTTAACAAACTGGAAACCTGCTATAACAACATTGCCCGCTTCACTACTGGTAACCCCTTCAGAACCCATCACTGTCTTAACCTGAAACAACTAGGTTGGCTTGAATTCCAAAACCATCTGGTAATCCCTCAACTTATTATTGCCCATAAAATACTGTACCAACCAAACAACACCCCTATACTCTCTCAACTCTTAATACCTTATAACAATCTTAACTCTCTTCGCTCATCTTGTAAACTCTTGGCCAGTTCAATAAAATCCAATAATACAGCCGGCAACTCTCTCTTAACTAATACTGTAGGTAGAAGATGGAATCTGTTACCTAGCAATTTAACTATGATCACATCATTGCCTCTTTTTAAACAAAATATCAAACTCTACTTCCAAAATCACTGGCTTTGTTCCTGTACTATACCTGACTAACTACATGCCTTTACTCCTTTCTTCCCTTAACTTTACTTTCCTCCTACTTTTCTGCCTGCCTGCTCATATAATGTAAACTATAACACCACTTCTTGCTCTATATCGTCGCTTCTATTATCTGCTCTGCCTTAGTTTTAACTCTTTCCACTTTGCTGCCTTGTTCCTTTCTTTTTGCTCCACTCTTTCCTTACTGTCGATGATCATTAATCTTCTTTATTTTCTTTGTCCCTTTTACTCTAACCTGTTCTTAATTATTGCATATCTCTCATTTATCCTCTTATCCTTGATTCACTTTCTTATAAAATCACTAGGTATATTTGTGTTCCTTTATTTTATTCTAAATTTTGTAATTTTTATGCTATTGTTTAACCATATTTTTTTACATTTATGTTTTTTTTTACAAATTATGTTTTCAATATTTCTTTGTATGTATTTGTGTGGAGCTTTTCTCCCTGGGCCTCTACTGAAAATGGATATTAATCCAGCTAGACTAGCCCAGTCAACAAATGTAAAATAAAATAAAATAAAATAAAATAAATATTTTACCAATTCATGTAACACCGTATGAATTGCAAAAGGAGTCATTACTGGGCACATTGCGGGTGCTCAGAAGAGCACTTTTGGCTAACGTCAAAGAGTGAAACAATGCTAATTTCATGAACTTTAATCGTACTTTGACTTAGGAATGGGGTCAATTCCCGGCATGGTATTAGAAACCCAAAAGACTTGGGGAAATTAAAAAAGGCAGTATGCGTGAGACACAGGCCTTTGACAGAGGATTGTAGGGCATTTGGTAGTGATGCAGGCCATCTGTAGCAGTCCAGTGCATTGTGTCACTCCTACAGTCCCAGGCTGCAAGCCACTGTATTCTCCTGTGGTGACAAGATAGGTGTGCAAGGCGTTAATGTCAATAGTTTCTGTCCTTATGGTTCCATTGGTGTGGATTGTGACAGGGTGCTGCTTACAGCTAGGGACACACCTGCATGGGACACCACTTCAGCAAGCTGCATTCTGTGGCTATTCCCATACAGAGGTGGGGGCCAGATTGTACTCATTCCCAACAGCAATGATATGACCTGTGAGGTAGTTGTGGTTGATGGTGGGGGTGAGCGGAGTGCATGTGTGCTATGGAAGCTACTTGCAGCTTACTCACAGATATAATTGGGGCATTCCACTTATGCTGGCTTGTGCAGGGACATCAGAGGTTTCTCAGTACTTCATAATTGTGCTTTTTGTGGTCTGCCAGTGTTTGGCCAGACTACATCAGTATTCCATACTACAGAGCCAACTAATGTGCTGCTAACCTGTATGTGCAATTCCAAAAGTATGTCCATTTGACAGTAACATTTTATACACTTTCTGTCTAGGGTACTTACACCTGGGTACTGTTTGTATGTCTGGGCCCACATTCATGCCATGTCAATTTTTCGGATGGTGACAGATATTACATTTGAACAATTAGTATGGATTACTGCTGGATTGTGGCTTGCTGGGATGCATTGTATTTGGGACTGCAGTTATGAGAACTTGGCCCTGTCATCAACAGTACTGGTCTTTGGCCACCGGGACACAATCCTCCATGCCTATACGCTGACCACTTTCACACAATATACAACACACAACAACCTAACACACAGAGCCCTGCATATTATACACGTGCAACAATCTATCCTGCTACTTTGGCCAGCTCATGTAATCTGTGCTCCACTGTTATTATACCTACACGTACATGTTACAACATTTCTACATAGGATTGTGGGGAGGGCAAACCTGACAACTGTAAACATTTACTGACTGTACTAGTATTTCAGGTACTCTGTTGGCTTCTACTTCAGTCTGTATTTTGACCTATCATGAAGTCTAGAGGCATATCAGTGTACTACAGTTCTTAGGTTTTATTGACCTACATTTCAGTTTCAGACTTCTTACCTTCAGAACTAACATCCACTGCCTGACCTGTTGTAGTCTGTCTGTGTAGGTCTGTAGGGGGGCTGTTCTCCATAGCCATCAATCAGAGGCCTTAGCACAGCCTTTCTTTGTGTTTATCTATACCTGTCCTGCTGGCTGAGACTGTTGTTGGGTATATGACCCTCACTGACATGCACGTGTGTATCCTATGGACACACATTTGGCCCACCATATGTCCTGCAGTGGGTTTTGTCATCTTGTCTAGTACTGCCTACTATGTTGACACCAGTATTTGTTATGCATTTCATGCTGCCAATATATGTGTCTACTATCTGCTGCCATCACATTCAGCCACCTGTTACTCTTACATGCTCACATCTGTACCATAGATACAGGTAGCAGAACATACTACTACATTCAGCAATTGATAGTGAGAGTGACTTACCTTGTGGCTGTGCTAGTATTGAGGATGGTGATGGAGGCCTGACTATGTCAGATGCACATAGTACACTCCCAATACATGGTTAAGCACAGGTAGTGTCATGTTTGGCATCCCTTTTACTTTATATGCAAGTCAGAGAGAGGTTTCATTCCCTGGGTTCCTACTATGTCAGTGTATGTGCTATGCATTGTATCTTTCCCAAGGTCTGGGCATACTGGGCACGCCTTCTTCTGCCTACAGGGGCAGGCTCAGGCTGTTCCTCCTCTGAGTCACTCTGTGCCTGTGCTGGCCTTAGCAATGATGGGGGGCTGTGAGGCCCTGCCCATGCTGTTCTGCTGCAGCTATTTTCACAAGATCATACTGTGTAGCATTGCACATACAGTGACAATTTGGGTACATGTAGTTGCTGAGTACTGCAAGTCTCCACTGGATATGTCCAGGCACCGGAACTGTGACTTGAGCATCCCAAACACATGCTCTATTATGATTCTGTTCTGTGCGTGTGCCTCATTATGGAGTTCTTGTTTGGGTGTGTGTGCATTTCTGATGGGTGTCATCAGCAATGGCTCCAGTGCGTAACCAGCATCCCCCACTAGGTGGCCATATGGGATGTCCCCATTGGCAAATCTCTGGTACAGCTGTGTCATATTTCAGATGTGGGAGTCATGATAGCTTCCAGGGCTGCCAGCACACACATTTATTATAATGCCCTGGGCATCACACACAACCTGGCAGCTGATGGAGTGGAAGCCCTTGCAGTTTATGTAGACTCTACCCCGCTCACCGGGTGGTGCTTTGATGTGTATGTGTGTGCAGTCTATAGCACCCACTATCTCAGGGTATTCTGCTATTTGGTGGAAGAGACACATATTGCTGGTCAACACCTCACGGGTGTTGAGGAAATATATGTGCTCACCAGCATGTGCTGACATGGCATCCAGGAACTGGTGGAGTACCCTGGATGCTGATGTCTGTGAGATTCCCATGATATCCCAAGTTGGCATTTGGAAGGTACCCGTGGCTAGTATTCTTAAGCCTACACATACCTTGGTATCCACTGGGATGGGTTCACCTCTGTTGGTTCTGTGTGTGAGGCATGGATGGCACAGCTCAATAATTTGCTGTAGGAGGTCCCTGTCCACCCTATAGTGCTCTACTATCTCCAGCTCATGTAGCCCCTGGTAGGTTACCCTGGGTCTGTGCATGCTTCTCCTTCTCCTCACTGTAGATTGGTCATCAGCATTGTCATCCTTACCACTCTCAGTCTCTTCCACATGTTGATTTATGAGAGCTGAAGCAGCCCCTATCATTTTGTTGCTTTTGTTAGGTAAAATGTACCCATCTGTGCACACTGGTGGTGTAGAGTTTGTGGGAAAAACCAGAAGGAAAGGTGTTTGCATTATTTGTAGTAGTGTGCTGAGCTGGGCTGCTGCCTATGTAATTGGCTGATTCTGATACATTTCTCCTGCCAGCTATGCTAGTTCTCCTTGATTACCTTCCTACTGCTGTTTTCCCTTCCCATTGCCTTCCTGTTTAAGCCAGAGGTGCACTGCGCAAACACAGTGCTCAGATGTGAACAGAGCTGCTATTTCCTGGTTTCATTTTTTTTTTTGTTTAAAACACAGTGCGTGGAGCGCACACCCATTTAGGCAATGTACATACTGCTAGGCAGTTTCAGATGCAGCCCCTTTCTTAGCTCTGCTAAGCTAAGGGAAACCTGAGCCACAGAGCTCCAATAAGCTTACAGTATGCCTGACACACCCCTGTATGATGTCAGCTAACTCTTAAGCTTGCATCCTGGTTTTCCTGCACCTACATGGTTGGGTGCTGGCTAGCAATGAGGTGAAATCTGTGATTCAGTATCATTCCCCTCATTTGCTTTGAACTGACTGCTAATGCCTAGTTACAAGTCTAGCACTATGCCTTCCTCCTTAGCAACCACTATTCAGTGGCCTTGTTATCTTCTGCCTGCCATTGACTATAATGGCAAAATTGTGATTTTGCCTAAAAAGCTATTTTCAAGGTCTTATTTTTATTTTCGGTCAATCCCGTTTGCGAGCTGCTGCCCTACGCTTAAACAGCCAAAATCGGCCAAAAAAATAAAAGTTATTATTTGTTATTTTGAAACTATTTTCCATGCCAATGGCCATATATTTGGCCAATGACATGCCTTTCACATTATATACACCCTTTATTTGGAGCTGTCATGGCTCCATTTTGTAGTTTGCAGAAATGTACTTGGTTATTAGCCGAATACATTTCTGCAAGTTACACTAATCCTGCACGGATGACTGCCAGCTTCCTAGATCTCTAATTCACCTCATTCACATGGTTTTCACCTGCAAATGGGGTAATTAGAATACAGGAGGTGTGTCCATGCAGGAATAGTGCAGGAGAGCTCGTGCACTTCCTGGTAGCTTGTTCCTGGATCTCTTGGTGGCCTTATTGCCTCCAGCAGCCCTTGCACTATTCCTGCATGCTGTGCAGAGCTTGCTAAATCCTGGGGACTGTGTGCATACAACTTTTGAGCATATCATGTTAAAGTTATTGAATACTTAGTTATTTATGAATATTTATTCTCACTACATCATCAAGTGATTTTTGCCAAGGAGATCACTACACTCAACTGAATTAACATGAACATAGCTTTACTACTTTTATTGAAAGTAATCAGGAGGTTGCAATTAGTTGTACTGGCTTGCGGGACCATATTCTGGAAAACTTGCCAACTTATATTTTATATTAGAGTACATGGACCGGACAGTTCAGGTAAGCTAAATTGTGCTCTGCAACACTCTATCTTCTGTGTAGGGTCATGAGAAACACCATATAGTACTGATGAAATCATTTCTCTACATATTATTCCAAGATGAGCAAGTAGAGAGAGAGAGTAGAATGCAATTGTAGAACTAAAAGTATAGGTTTTACTAGCATACTAGCTGTGGCATCAGCAATGAAATGGCCTACATTATGAGTCACTCTAGATGAATATAGCAATAACTGATGATGTGGATGTGGTATGTTGAAGATTTACCTATGATTGGTGTGGCTTAATCATGAGGGAGAAGCTCAAGTGATTAAACAAAGACAACTGTGGGTAAATCTTCAATATACCACAGTTGGAGTTGGTTATTGCTATTATTCAATGACATTATTTAAGGAAAAAAAATGACTTTCTTTTCTTAAATAGTGTCATCGTATGATGGGTCTGTGGTGTTCTTCCACTTTTCTCAGATATCCCGGTGCATTTTTGATGTTTTGCACATAGTATCATAGGATCATAGGAAGTTACTAAGCTATTGACCCTGAGGCCCTTAAAAGCCTAGCCAAGAATTTAGCCAATATTCCAACAAGTCAGCACCATATGCCACTGTCCAGCAGGGAAACAGGTGGAATCCCAGGGGTGTATTGTCTGTTCCATGCATATGGGACTTTCATTCCCATGCTTACACAGTACATCAGTGCTGTGTGACAAGTGCTGTGTATAGGATGCAATGGAGAAGGGAAGATCTCCATTGCTTTTTTTTTTTAATTAAAAAATGATACCAGAATATTGAAGGTACGTGAGAGCTGGAGAGATGGGACATAGGAAATAAAAGGATAATCAGGTACGTTTCTCTAGTTTTTATAACATACCTGATTATTCTTTTATTTTTGTTTGTCCCGTCTCTCTCGTTGGTTTCAAGTGTCCGGTTTTGTAATTTTATCTATTTATTTATTTTGTTTAGTGAAATTTTTATGGCATATATTAATAGAAAAAAGTCCAGGCGACTGGACCTTTTTCCATTGCTATATGCTCGGATTTACAATGGGCACACTGGTTGATCTGACCAATCAGCATGCTACTTTTGGAATATGAATCGATAGTCATTGTACAATACTATTTATTCATTGCAAACCCTCTGGTGATAGAATTGCGGTTTGCTGAAAAAATGGAAACCCCACTAACCTTGAAAGTCTAGGTACCTAATAAAAATATTTGAAGTAAATTGCATGTAATGAGCAGTCATAGAGCAGGTATTTTCTTTCTTTCTTCAAAGAAACTTCTTGCAAAATGCTTTCTGTATTCTATTGTGTGCTCAGTAAACAAATGTGAGGCATGTAACTAACATACCTCTCAACTGTGCAGATTTTTGCAGAATGCCCAGATTTTTGCCTCCTATTTTTGGTCTGTTCCTCATTAAATTTGTGGTATTCTGACAAATCACTGGTGATTGATGTCACTAAATAATGGCATACATTTGATTTTCAGACTTCACAGCCTTCATAAAATGCATGTTAACACAAATCCTATTATTCTAATCATGTTCTAAGTTTATAAGAGCAATATTTAAAATCTGTCCCTATTTTGGGGCCTTTGTCCTCCCCATTATTTTAGGCTTTGTCCAGATTTCTTGTGTTAAGAGGTTTAGAGGTATGGTAACTAACATAACCCATTTATGTAAGCAACTCTGGTAGACACACCTCTCAACCTAGAGACATATAAAGTAGGTACAAAGTTAATAAATCCAGCTCTGGGTACCTAATTAGCATAACATTTGAATTCAAAGTAGCACGTGACTACCCATTTCCAGTAGGATTGAGGGATACTACTCAGAAGAACAAGTTTAAAAAAATTGAGAGTGACCTAAAGTATGCAAAAATATTAGTATACAATCAAAAACAATATAACATCTTTAGACTTTAATTAAATATATCATAAAGCTTTACCTGACAAAAACAATTACATTTGCTTCAGAGAAAGAGAGATGTAACATTTGGGCCCTCCTTGTTTAAGTTATTGGTGTTGTGCATATGTTGGTTATGTAATCTGGTTTCCTGTGCACTACACATATTCAAAATCACATGGAAATCTAGCCTAAAGATAGAGGCATAACTCCAAAAAAATGTACATCATGTGAATGGGGTAAACCGGCCTTAAAAATAGGTATGTGCCTCTAAAATAGGTATAGAGGTATAGTTGAGAGGTCTGCTAACAAATTTCTAGCAAAGAGAGGAAGTTAGAACCAAACTCTGCATAATGGCAGCTTTGTAAATAAAATTAATGTCAGGACATTGAATTTTGCATAACTTGATAGCAAATGAAAAATTATACAAGGGATCTAAGGTTTTACATAACAAGAACAGCCAAACTCTAATGAATTCTGCAATGTAATTGGAGGATTATTATCACTAAAAATGTAATAATTATGGATCATTACAAGTTAACTAGATGTGCTCTAGCTTTGGTGATTTTCATATTTTTGAAAGCATTAAGTAACCCCTAAAATTAATAAAATTGCAGAGCTTGCCTACAGGTATCTTCAGCAATGCAAAAAGTCATTCACTACCTATAATGATTTAATATTTACATATTAAACAAGGCTACTTGGTAACACCTGAAATAAAGGATTTATTGCACTGTATCACTTATCACAGTGAAATTAACATGTGGTTATGGCTATGGGGTAAGTAATTGCACACGCACATAATTTTCCCTGCATGTATGAACAGTCTCAGGCTGTTATCCAACATTTGATACAAAGACATGAGGGAAAAAGCAGGTTGCATATTGTTGATTGAACTGTTCAGTGTGTGTGTGTGTGTGTGTGTGTGTGTGTGTGTGTGTGTGTGTGTGTGTGTGTGTGTGTGTGTGTGTTTTGACCAGTACCCCTGTACTTTCAAGTCTGTCTCCCCACCCTGTAAACACATCTGCTCTCCATCTGAGGTCTCATTTTATGCATTTTTTCTTTACTCAGTAGGGAAATGAGTCAAGTTTCAGGAGTGCCGCCATCATCTACCCAGAGGGCCTGGTGCACTTTTTTGCAGCTCTCCACCCTATTCTCTGTGTGCCTAGCATTTTATATTACAGCTGGCTATATTTGGGGAACTATAAGATGCAATTCCACCTATGGTCCCAAGAGGCATATACAATGTGCCACCTACCCTGCCTCCTAACCTATTGTCTATTTCTCTCTGAGCCTCTGGCCTCCATCAGAGCTCCACTAGGCAGATGTTAGCATGCCCACCCCCTCTCTCTCCCAAGATAAGAATGCCCTACGCTCTCTGCAAGCTCTAACATGTACCTGAGCTGCTTATCCCTTTATGCAACTGGAGTGGCATAACTTGTTCAGTATATTGGAAGATGAAGAGATCAACCTGTCATACTTAAACACTATTTATTACAAAGACATGCATCTGGAGCATTTCTCCCCAGACCTCCGCTGAAAATTGGCTTAGTTCCAAGTTGGACTTTCTCGGTAATCAAATGTCAAATAAATAAATAATTAACAACTGTTTTACAGTGCAGAATTTGTATGGATTGGGCATGCCACTGTGCTTGTTAATAAATAAAAATCACATGACACGTGTTTTGTCCTTCTTTGACATGATGTATTTACATAAGGAAGAACTTTGAATCATGATATATCTTTTAAGGTTTTTGAGTTTTTGCTGACTGGTTACAAACAAACCTTCCATTGCATTGCTGTGTTTATATCATGTAAATGCATTTTTGCCTGGCTACTACATATAGCCATTTGTTACAGAATTGCCTTTGTTAAACAGGTGTTTACATAAATACTGCTGAAGGTGCATTCTGGATGAGAAATAAACTGATTTCCCAGATGGGATTCATAGGCAAATAACATACTGCACAGTGCTGATTAGTGTGGTAGTGGCAATATGCAGCATATTGGCAATTGAAGTATAAAGAATGGTTATGAAAGGAGCAAAAGAGAGTATTATGCATCACATGCAAATAAGTGCATAATGAGATGGAAATGAGGAACCCAGGCAATTGAGTCATACGGAGTATGCAATTAACAACATCCAAAACAGCAGACTTATTAAGAAATATATAAAATGATCATGCTTGTACAGTCCCATACACCCATTATAAATACAAAGATCTGTGATGTACATGACAGGAATAATTCTAAGATTATCAACAACACTAGCAGAAAAACAAGCAACTGCAGCATTCATCAGCTCCAATGCCCAAAATATTGACACTCACAACCACCTATACCAACAGTGAATGTACAGACAACATCTGAAATACCTCCAGCTAACAGAACAGCAGATTGTGAACTGTGTCCATATGGACAAGGAGTTGGTAGAAGATAACAGTGCAGTCCACAAACCAAATGGGGGGGAGAGGTAATGCTACTAAGGTGTGTATAGTCTTAACCATGTTAGCAACAGGGATTTTTCAATGACCTGCTAGAGATGCGTTAGTGATAGTGGAGTCATCAGCCTCACATTTCCTAAACTGTTTCTTGACATTATATGTAGAATGTGGAGGATCATATATGGTTCTCCAGAAAGGTAGAGGAGATTGCCATGAAGGCATTTTATGATAGATCCCATTTGTCTGATATCTTTGAATGCATAGATTACACACATATTTCCATCAAGGCCCCCTTGGCCCAGATGGCCTGTGATACATAAACAGGAAGGACATCTACTTCCAAAAATGCCAGGTGGTCTTTAGTGAAAAAGGAATTATTTATATGTCCAGGCACCAACTAGTAGTTCCTATGATTCATTCAGTTGTCATATACTCAACCTATACAAAAAAGTTTCTCTGAGTAAACTTCCTAGATAGTCTTCTGGTTGGTAAATGCACATACTTGCTTGATAGACAGATCTATGGACACAGGTTCCAGAAAAGCACGGACAATGTAACATATATTATGCTTCTTGTTGAATGTTGCAGTCAGTGCTTGATATGCCCTAGAGCCCTGGCTGATAATTTCCAATGATAAACCTCAGACCATGCAAGAAATAGCCTGCAATGAAACCCATATAGAAATGCAAAATATAGTATAGAGTATGCAGTTAGCCTAATGGAGGAATGTGTCCATTGTTTAGATATGGCAAGAGGGGTAATTCAATACAGAACCAGTCATCTGTCGTCAGAATTTTGTTTTGATGGGGGAATTATACATTTTGGAAATTGTGAGCACTGGAGTCACAAATTAAGTCATTGTGGGACTCTTGAGTCCAAGATGTCTGAAATACTCTGATGAGGCTGTGTGCTCTGTCAGTATCTTCACAGGGGCCTCTGCAAGGAAAGATGCAAGTGACCCTTCTCCTTGTAGTGTTGCAGAGAGAGCAAGAGAGAGTTTTATCAGATCATGCATCTTATATGCTGACATCATTGTCAGATACAGGTAACGTGTTGATTTTGGCTGCAGCATGACAAGCTGTGCCGGACTCCCCAACAATGAAGCCTATGAAATCAGGAATACATATTACACCTTCGTCTATCTATGAAAATATGCCCTGCAACTTACTGTAATTTGGTCACACTGACTAATGTCACCAAAGTCTTTTGAGGACCTGGCCTACTCCAACCTATGCCAGGCACATTAATGGTAAGAGGGCCTTTGTGCCCTATTAGCCAGTGCATACCTGCCATAAATGCCAACATCTCTCTACAAGTAAGTTGTTTGCTGTCTGGCACCCAGCAGCCCAGACTGCGTTACCTACGATACTCTGTTAAGGAAAAGCTAGATATAAAACTAAACAACCTGCCAAGAAAGAATGAAGGATTGCTATGTGGAATATGGGGTTACATATTGAAAGCACGAAAGTTACAAAGTGCAAATGCTCAGATGAGTGAAAATGCCGCAAATCAAAGTTTTTTTTTTCATTGCAGTACAGTGAAGATCGGAATATTTGCCCTTTCTTCACTGTAGTGCGATCTCAGAGTTGGAATATATATTTAGCGAGGGGTGTGGGGAGCACACCCCCCACAATAATGTTTTCGAGTTGCGGAATTTTTGTTCATCTGAGCGGTTGCACTTTGCAACTTACATGCTTTCAATAGGTATCCGGAATATGGGCATGGTTTGAAAGCGGATGACATGATACTAAGGAGGAAGTGTCTGGATGTTCCATGCATCCAGGAAACAAGGTGGAAGGACAAGGTTCTTGTGCTGTTGTGTTTAGTTACTGAAAATGTTGGATATTTAAGTCTCAGCTGAAATTAGACTATTACTACTCTGGGAGTATGACAGACTAGAAATGCTGTCAGAATTGTACTGAGGGTTAGTTTTATGAAGAGTGATGTTATCAGAATAAGTGACAGACTCAGAGTAAAAACAGGGCACTATTCATTATTGCAGTCTATGGTCCACAGCAAGGCTGTGGTAGTGGACAAGGGGAACATTCAGGTAGCAGTTCTACATTCTCTTCAAAGTTGGAAAAAGTGAGTTGGACATGGTGTAAAGGGACTTGAATTCTCATATCAGGACAGATAGAACAGAATATGTGCATTGCCTGGGTCCAAATGGTTGGCACAACAGGAAGTATAAAGGGAAGGCCATACTACAAGTCTGTCTGACTAAGGCATTTCTTTATAACTGGATTGAAGAGAATACACAGAGTAATTCAAAGAAGGAACATAGTATTCAATTTAAGTAGTTTGTATTGCTTTTTATAGTATATTTTATTTCATTTTCTGCATAATTCAGAATTCAAAAGAGAAACAGCATGAACAAGGAAGCTGTAACAACAAACATTGCAACAATACAAAATGTAAAAAAGAAAGACGTGAAACCTAATTTAAAAAAAAGAACATATATACAGTATATATACAGTCAGCATTCAATCCAACCTTTACATCCAGTGTCTCTAAATTGAAGTTAGAACTCTTGACTTCATGAAAATAAACCCAGTGAAGCAGTCTGTGTGTATATTTCTCATGGCTTTATTTGTTCAAAATGGAAAAGGATATACTGCTATGAAAGAGGGAGAGGAATACGTGGCCTTGCTTCCTTAAAAGAGTACAGAATTTAACTCAAGTGTTTGTGAAGAAAATTACCCAAGGCATTTCTTACCAAATGGCAGTAAACATCTTTTTGATACCATCCGTTACCAAGTAAATATCCAAAACAAGAAGAATTCCAGGAGGTACTCTAGAATAGATTCCAATATACAAAGCTTCCATTCCAAAGGGAACTCAAAGGGCAAAGGCATAATGGAGTGACCTAAACAAGGGTTTCCAATGAACTCTATTTTAGGACAGTCTCATAATATGTGGATAATGCCATCAAATCTAAATCAACATGTCCAACAGCTATTATTATTTGCTTTCCCATTTGCAAAGGATGTCCTGGGCAATGGATTCTTCCTTGGCTCATCTGATAATTTGTTCCCACTGGAATGCCACTACATAACTATGTGAGTCACATACCTCTCAACTGTACAGATTTTTGCAGAATGTCCAGATTTTTGCTTTATATTTTTGGTTCATTTTTCATAAAATTGTGGCTTTCTGGCAAATTAGTGGTAAATCATTGAAGATTGAAGTTGGAAAATAATAACAGCCATTTGAGTTTTAGACTTCATACCCTTCTGGAAATTCATGCTAATGCAAAACCTGTTATTCTATTAACTTTCTAAGTTTGTAAGAGCAATATTTCAAATGTGTCCCTATTTGTACCCCTTTTTTATGGCTTTGGCCAGATTTCTTACTCTAAGAGGTTGAGAGGTATGCTGTGAGGCAAACCTCAACCCCATAAAATAAAGGAACATAAGCAATAGAGACGGCTATTGTATGACTTGCTTTCCTTTCCCAAGACTGCATCATTAATGTGGCTTTGAATTTCTTCTATCTTGGAGTGGTGAGTAGGGGGTGGAATATTCCTAACTAAATAAAGAGTGTGAAGTAAAATCATTGTTTTGGTTGCCTGGATTTTCCCAGAAATTGAAGCAAAATTATATAGCTTAGGGAAAAGGCCTACAACCCTCTTGTGTAGCCAATCTAAGTTGGCCTCAGCAGTAGAGATGAAGGACCTCCTGAGAATAAGCTCCAAATATTTGGCAAAATCAGTCAGGTGGACACCATAACCCTCTAATGTATAGTCCTTACCCCTACATTTAATAATCCTAGACTTGGCCAAGTTGCAGAACAATCCTGATGCACTCCTAAAATGTTTAAATATTTCCCATGCCCTGCCAAGTACACTAGGCAGATTATCACTCAGGAATATATGGTCATCAGCATACATGTGAAATTTGCTTTGTCTTTCTTCTGTGACAGGCTGAGTATAAATAAAATGTTGAATCTGGAATGCTACCTCCTCTATTACCAGTAAAAAGATAGCTGAGGACAGTGGACACCACTTTCTGGTACCCCTTCTTATATCACCAGTGCTAGTAAGATACCCCCATTAATCATGAACTTGAATGAAAGATCTCAATATAGGTGGTTTATCCAGCTAATGAAAATTTCCTCAAAGCAGCGGGTATCTAAACCATGAAAGAGAACCCCCCCCCAATCAACAGTGTCAAATGCCTTCCTGAAATCAAATAAGATTAGAAGACTGCTGTTTGGCAGGTGTTGCTTGGAATGCAGCCACCTCCCACCAACCTCTGCTGTATATTTGCCAGGTTTGAATCTAAATTGTCCAGAATTAATAATCCTTGGCAACAGAGGTTCAAGTTTGGTCATTAAAACCTTGGCCAAGATCTTCTGCTCTATATTAGTCAGTTATAGACCAGAATTTGATTGGTGTTGGGCAATGATTAGCAGGTTTAGGGATAAGTGTGATAACTGCTAGAGTATAATCTTCAGTTAAAGCTTGAGTATTACATACCTTGGTAAATGCCTCCCTCAAAATCAACCCACCCATTTGTAGAATGGAATTTTAAGACCATCAAATCCAGAGGGTTTGCTGCTATTGAGCCTGAAGATTGCCTTGCTTACTTCATCACAAGTAAGATAACATGCTAGGAATTCTTGTGGTCGTTTAAATGTTCTAGCTACCTTAAAGTCATAGATTCATGCCTAGACAGCCAAGCATGTATTTATGATATTCCTTCCAGATGTAAAACCAATACTTATTTTTTGTCAAGTATCAGGTTAAAGTACCCTGCTAAAATGGTAAAGGCCAATGGGTTACAAGCCCTCTGACAATTTGTGAAAAAAGTCCAAAAAGAAGTTGCAATTATACTCATTAGGTGCATAGCTATTATCTATAGCCCATGATTGGCCATTAATTCTGTCTTCACATCTAAAACATCTGCATCTTCAGTGATTTGTAGAACATTAGTGACACTCCCCTTTTTCCCCCCAACAGGTTTGTGGTCTACATGTAAGATAGGGAAGTCCTAAGTTCTGAACTTATAAGTGTCTTTCACTTTGAGCTTGGTTCGTTGTAGGCAGATTATATGTACACCTTGCCTCTTAATCTTTGACATGGCTTGCTGGGGAAACAAAATGGGAAATACCGTTAGCCTACTCTCATTAGCACTTCCATAAGTTATATATAAGAGATAGAGAAAAGGAGACAGAGGACCCACCACCCTCACCGCCATATCAAATACAGGCTGTGTATACAAAAGAAAAGCCACATTTTTCAGACTACAGTAAGAACAAAAAGAGAATGCCAGGAAAAGCTAAGGTAAGTTTGACCTAGGTGATATTAGTAAATATTATACAGGTGATTCTCACCCCAAATAAAAGGGAGCTGGATGGAAGTTATAAGGGAACAAAAAGAAGGTAAACAACTGCTTTTAACTAAAGATATGAACAACAGACAGTTATTAAAAAAACAACATAAAAAAGAAGGTCTGTACTAAAAGGAAAGTCTACAGCAGCTCCCAGAAGCAAAGGCTTAGTCAGCTGATCCTTAGAAACAGTATTTAATAAGTTTCCAAAAAAAGTTTGAAAGCGCATGTAATAAGGATTTTTTATACTCTAAATCAACAGAAAACAAAATGCAGGCAGAGTAATTTGAGTTCTAAGGAGCTTGGACTATTAAATAATCTTAAAGGTAACAACACATTTAGAATTATGAAACCTGACAAGGAGAGAGGGAATAGTAATATTTGATCACATTGACTACACAAGTGCTATGTTTACTATCTTGTATAACTTGGACACCTATCAGGAGATATTGAAAAAATAAATAAATATTAGTTTCAAGAAAGTGGACCTTTTATTAGATGATAGGTTCACTCAAGGTTTGATTGATAAAGGGGTTTATCACTTTCTTTTGAATCAGAACCCAGGAATCCCAACAATATTTGGTATCACCAAGGAGCACAAAAACCTTGAGAACCTTCTGTTTAGGCTGATTGTAGTGATCCAAGGATCTAAAACCTAACCCCTGGCCATGTATGTCGATAGGTTACTCAAGCTAGCATACAGTTCAATTCATCATTTGTGCAAGGATTCTTTGGATACTTCAGGCTGGCTCATTCCAAATTTAGGGCAGAACGAAACTGTCTTCTTAACAATCAGCATGGCTGACCTATTTAGTTGTATTCCATTAGAGGAAAATATGGAATTGCTTCTTATTAGATCTTAAATTTTTGACCAACATGGACATCAACATTTTGATGGAGTGTGTTGAAGCAATACTTTGCAACAACTACATTTTCTTTGAGGGAGAAATGTTCCACAAAGTAAAGGGAATTGCCATGGGGGCAGCATGTGCCCTGTTACACTCAAACTCGGTTATGTATTCTTGGAGGAATGGCACATATTACATTCTGAATGGAGAACCAACTTGTCTTTATATCGCAGATAGTTGGATGATACATTTATTTTATGGACAGGGCAGGCAGAGGAAGTGGATTAATGATTGCAGTTATGCATGGGACCACTAAGTTCCTGAAATTTGCAATTTGTTTAATAAAAAACACAATTAAATATTTGGATACAAATATTTGTTTTTCTGATGAAAAGTTTTCACCCACCATATACAGAAAACCTTTTTGCAGTAATAGCTAGGTTGTAACTTGAAAGTTAATACTCCTTTACTGTTAAGAAAGGATTGGTTAAAGGACATCTCATTTGATTGCCTCTGATGATTTCAGAGGATAATAATTTTACTATTGAGTGTAAGAAGATTGCTAACATGTTTTTGGATATAAGTTATCCCAAACAATTGTTGTTAGACATCACAAAAGAGATTAAAGAAAGAAGAACTTCAGATTGTCCACCATTCTACTGGTGGGTTTAGTCAGAGATGTCCAGAAAGTTAGTGGTGAGCCAAATTGAAATGATGGTCAAAGTTACATTGAAAGAGCCTTAGTAGTGAAATATAATATTTAGAGTGGGAAATTTTAAGGATATAATAAAGAGGAATAGGAACGTTTTGAATGCAAATTAATTGGTTAATGACACAGTGGGTACAGCACCATGTTATGTATTTAAGATGGCTAGAAATATTAAAAATATGTTTGAATTTAGGAAGGAATGAACATAATAAAAGAAAGCTGGAGAAGGAAATAAAAACATGGATTTTGTAAACAATACTCTTTTATGTACTTAAGTAACACATGGTGCTTGAGAAATGTGGGCATTATGGTTTTTAAGTCTAAATCAGGAAACTACCAATGCAAAACTGTAGTATATTTAGCTTTTTTGCCCACTTGTTCCAGTTATAATACCGGCAAAATAGACAGGAACCTTGGTAAGAGTAATTACAAACACAATTACAATATATTCAATAAAAATGATACATTCTTTATAAACACTCAAGAACTTGACAACATTTTTAAATATTCTTATTTTTTATTCTTGAGAATATAGGGGAGGAAGTTAGAGATTGTGCTTGGGAGAAAAAGTTAGACTATAGAGAGATGAATGCTTTTAACTCAGCAGGTTTAAATGAAAATGTTTCTATCACTCCAGTTCTAAAGTTGAGAGCTGTGAAAACTGTCATATTTTTTATCATAGTACATGTATTTATTGAATTGTGTCTTGTTCAATCATATTTTCATAGAATTTATAAGCAACAATATCTATAGGACTGTATTGATTTTCAGATGAAGCAATATGTCATTTATTCGGTAAACTGTAATTTTTTGAATGTTTGACATTCATGTTTAGACTGGTTTTAATTTTCTGTGTATTTCACATACATTTTGAAAGATTTTATGTTTTCAGTTATTCTTGGTTTGTGTTCTTTTAAAGGTGCAATTAGTATTGTAACACATGGTTACATAAATTGCGACCCAGTTATCTTATTTCAGTTCTGATAAAGTCCATGGAACATTACCAGAACCAAAATGATTAACTTATTGAACTTTTGGCATACATTTTGCTATATTTTTCACCATAAGTTCATTTGTTTTTTGTAAATTTATAAAAAGTTATTTGTTATGGTTTAGCTGACTGTGACTTTGCTTCTGGAAACTGCTGTGGACTTTCCTTTTACTAGAGACCTTCTTTTATTGTTATTAGTGCAGCTCTGCACTACCACATTCCTTTTGGTTTTGTAAAAAAAAAAAAAATCAGCAACTACAGCATTAAAGTGACAAACTCTGAGGTCATCCTAAAACAGCCTAGAACATTCCATTGGGAAGTAACCTCTCAAGTTAAACAGGTCACACAGAGTGAGGGATTCAACAATCTGCAGCACTTCTATTCAGCTTGACAAGAACTTCAGTTGACCAGTAATGCTTGTCCACTGAGTCAGAGGATCCAGAAAATATTTTAGACAGTGGCTTCCTACTTGAAGGTCAGGATTGTTCTAGGAAGATGCTGAATTCTAGTCACTTGAGTAGTCATCTGGGCCTTGCCTGGACCATGAATGAAAGTACTTTGGTTTAATGGTTATTTTATATTATTGTAACCCTAGTGTTGACCAAATACACTTTCAGAGCATCTAACCAGATTAGGCAACCTAAAAGGGTAAAAGCGATACACTACTCTTAGCTGACCTTAATTACCATAATGCAGATAGAAATAATCTACCAGCTAACGTTCTTTATTTTAAAGTATTTATGTTTGATATAATTTCATAGATTGCAGTAACTGACACAAGAAAACACCAGGGGAAATCATTTACTAGGCATTGTTGCGGCTGATGTGCCCAATATTGTATGTAATGTCCAAGTTATATCCCATTAGGTACCTCTAACAATAACTCTATACAATTCAAAATGTTTAAACTGTCCATTAACAAACACACTGTTAAACTATATAACAATGACAAAATTCATTTGAAAAAAGAAACTACAACAAACTTTTAATATTGTTAACTGGTCTAATGACTTATCAAAGGAAGATTCCTATTATGCTTATTTAATCTTTGAAAATATTCATAAAATGCATATTGCACTGTTTGCTACAGTTCAATAGGCAGTAAGTATAACTTTCTTCAGTAGTACTATTAAAAAAAAATATTTCTGATACGTGAAGAAATATCCCAATAAACATAACAAAAATGTATTCAACAAGATTAGTAAGAACCTAAAACCGAAAATAAATCAGACTATGAAAAATTATAGGAAGATAGAATCAATAGGAAAAGATACCACAAACATGTGAACAGAAAAATAAAACATCAATACACAGTCTGTATCTTGAAAGATAATAACATTCTACTTTGGGATTCTGTGTCAATTGCTAAAGCATTCAATAACTATTTTGTTAGTGGAGGTAGCACTTCTTGCAACAATGGAAATAACATTCCATGGTAAAGTATTCCAACTGAAACACCAAGTGCTTACATTAGGACTTTGTCACTCAGTAAGGCATTACACAGTATTAACAAGGATCAATGCTTCCAGATAATATCCCATCAATGTTGTTATACAGTATCAGGGAATTCAGTTAACCACTTCTTAAATCTATTATAATAGGTTATTGTTCACTGGCATGGTACCAAGATTTTGGAAACATCACAGCTTGGCCCTTTATATAAGAAAGACAATAGGGATGAGGCTAAAAATTACAGAACAATCAGTTTAATATCAATACTAAACAATGTATTGAATTCTGTATTGGCAATATTACCAACATAAGATAATAATTTGCAATTCTTAGACTTCTCCCAACATGACTTTTACAAATGAAAATTAACATTCTCAAATCCAATATAATTTTATGAACAACTATCATTTTTCTGACATTGACCTATCAATAGGTGTAAGATTTCAAGATATGGCTAAGGCCTTTGTTCCTTTATCACATAGTTATTTGAAATGTTATGATTGCTGTAAATAAAAAAAACATATATCAGAAGATGGAGTGAAATGGTTGACAGGTAGATCACAATCTGTAGTAGTACATGTAAGCAATTTAAATATTTGCCAGTTAAAGTGGGTGTTTATCATGGAAAATCACAGTATACAAGATAGATATATACAGTATTTACAAATGTACAAGTAAATCTCCTTATAGTGATAAACAAGTAAAATACATATGATTGAACATGATGTAAAATGAAAGAAATTAATTGTAGGTAAATAGTGCGTGTATAACGTTTTAGTTTGACATTATAGTGAGAACTTGGATGTTGCCATTTTTAGGTCAGGAACAGATTACGAAAGATAGCAATATAGTTTGAGAAAGTTTTGTGCATTAGAGAATGCACTATAGTAGAGATGAGGAAATAGAGATAGCATATAATGAATCAGTAAAGTAGAAGATTGTGACAGAGGTAAATAAAAACAGTAAATGAGGAGGTGGATACAATGTATTAGGAGTGAGAGGGCAGGTAAACAAGATTTAGTAGAGAAAGTAATAAAGTGCTAGGTAGCCTGAAGGAGCCTGAAAATGGTTGATAAAAAACATGGCTAGCTGGGATGGGAGCATGAACATTGCCAAAGTGAGGTAAGGTGCTGTTTTAAGTTATATTTGAAATTTGGTACATTGACATTTTGTCAGAGTCCTAAAGACAAGCTCCTTTTGCTTGACAACATAAGAAGAGTAAAAGGAGTTGTAGAATAACAGGTGTGCTGAACCCTTTAGAAGCATTTCCAAGATCTTTGTATGCATATAAATACAGAGTATGTGTTAACTTCAGTGCCATTTTGAAGGTGCAGCCAGAGTGTTAACATCTATGTACATGATAGTTTGTTTATAAGTTAAAGTTACTTAACCTCATTTATGATGTGTTTGTATACAATAAAGCTACTTACACAAGACCCCATGATGCTTGCCTGTTTTATCCTGATCTGGCGACTGACATGGTGTCAGAACTGGGATGGCAAAGACTATTCTTCAGAGCCATGAGGTGCAGAGGTTTATGGCAAAGGCAAACTAAAAGAACAGAAAGCAAAAAAGGGCCAGAAACTATTGAAAGGTAAAGATAACACACATGAATGATTTATTTATTAAAAGAAGTAAGACCGAGCGTTACAAGGGCACAGAACATTTTGTTAAGCAAACAAATAGCACAGAAACTTTTATTATGTAAATGAGAAGCATAAAAAAGCTTATTAATCAAACAAAATGTTTGAAACTGAGTTATTTGATAAAACAAGCATTAGAAAAGTACATACAGGGTTCAGAATTTTCTCAGAATTGTAAAACGAACATGTATAAAGTAGAATGAGCATGCTTAGAGTTAAATTGAGCATGAGAAAGTATAATGGGTATGAAAAGAGATCAAATGAGCAAAATGAATTTAACAAATGGGCATAACGGGCACATTAAGAGATACAATGAGCAAAACAACTATAATAGAAAGGGCGGAAAAGGGCACATTGAGTATAAGTAAAGCAAAGGTAACTGCATGTATTTTGGGAAATTACTGTGTTTGGGCAAAATTGCTACTTCACATTGACTGAAGTCTTGAATAATATAACTAGAGTTGTTTGAAATATTTCAAAGTGTATAAAAGTGTTTACAGTGTGTGCTTATTACTGTGTATTTATTCCGAAGAGTTTGCTGTGTGCAGAGTGCAACTATTTTGTGAAGTGCAGTCAATGCAGTGGCTGGGTGTGTCTGTTTGCAGAGTGGCACTATTACAGAGTGTCTCTTGTACTGTACAGAGTTGTTTGGTAAAGTGCAGCCATTTTGGGGAAATTACAGTATGCTGTGTACCATTTATTCGCAAAGTGCAGTTATTTTGAGGCATTTCTCACTCTGAGTTTCTTCTGCCTAATACATTTGCAAATTGTCATTACTTTGAAACAGTTTATTCACAAAGTTCAATTACTTTGAAACAGTTTATTTTCAGAGTGCCATGACTTTGAGAAGGCTTATTTGCAATGTGCAATTGCTTCAAGACAGTTCATTCATGAAGTGCTATTACTTCGAGATTGATTATTTGCAAAGTATACTTACTTCAAAATGTTTATTGCCCTCAGTTTTTATTGCCCAGTTTATTTGCATTGTGGAGTTGTTCAAAATGTTTCTTAAAATGTTGATAAATGACATTGGCAGTAGAATGATGATAAATGGCTTTGGCATTAAAGCAACTACAAGATAAAGGCTCATCCAGTAAAATAATGATGATCAACGACTTAACCATTAAAGACATGACAACTTAAATGGGTAATATAACAAAGTAATTTTAAGGCAAATGGTTTTAACAGTAAAGAGATTTCAAAGTGTTACAGTGCCCTGGAACTTATTTTGTGAAAATCAATTAATCAAAGGCTTGTTGTGTTGTTACAAGTACTGGCACAAATTTCAATCAGATGTATACGTGTATGTACAGGTGTGTGTGTGTTTGTGCATATTTGCAAGAGTCTTCACTGAGATATGTCACTATTGCAGATGGATTTTGCAAGCCACAACTAATTGTGTTTGATCAGAATATTGCAGAGAACTGGAGAATATTTGAGCAAGAAGCAGCTTATTCTGATAAAGATGCATGTACCAGGGCATTCTTTTTGCTGAACCTAGCAGGGTCAGAAACCATTGAAAGGGAGTGTTCATTTCTCAGACATGACAAGTATAGCAAAGTAATTTTAAGGCAAATGGTTTCAACAGTAAAGAGATTTCAAAGTGTTACAGTGCCCTGGGACATATTTTGTGAAAATCAGTTAATCAAAGGCTTGTTGTGTTGTTACAAGTACTGGCACAAATTTCAAGCAGATGTATACATGTATGTGCAAGTGTATGTGTTTGTGCATATTTGCAAGAGTTTTAACTGAGATATGTCAATATGGCAGATGGATTTCACAAGACACAACCGACAGAATATTGCAGAGAACTGGAGAACATTTGAGCAAGAATCAGCTTATTCTGATAAAGATGCATGTACCAGGGCATTCTTTTTTGCTGAACCTAGAAGGGTCAGAAACCATTGAAAGGGAGCATTCATTTCTCTATGTACCAGCAGTGTATGAAGGTGAAGGAGAAACTCGTCATGTTGTTGTGCATGGTGAATCAAGGGAAGACCCAGGTATTTGAAGTACAAATGCAGAGAAATGTGTAACCCCCCCCCCCAGACTAATGCTACACTAGAGAATCATTTTTTTACATGAGAGATCAAAAGCATGGGGAAACCTATGCAGCTTATATTAACAACCTGAGAAACAAAGCCAAAATGTGTAGGTTTGGTGACTTAAAGGATGAGTTAATAAAGGACATACTCATGTGTGGTATTAATAATGCTGCTGTGAGAAACATTTTGCTTCGTGACAGTGATTTAACACTGAGTAAACCCAATGAGATTTGCCAGATTCATAAAGTTGCAGAAAGACACACAAATATGCTTGGTTGTGATAAGAACATGGCTTCAATAGACTCCAGAGCTAATGTAGACAGCATGCAACATGTGCTATGCAAAAGTAGGCCTAAGCACATGGTATCAGCAGCCCCTGTGGGACTTCTAAGTAAAACCCACAGTCTTCTAGCACATTCCATGGCCGGTTCAGTTAAAGGAGCATTGTCAGTTCAGAACCAAGGGCACCTAGTGCAAAACAAATGTTGCTCAGTACAGCATAATATGAATCAGCAAAACCCAAACCAAGCTTTCTTGTAAACTGTCACAATTGTGGTGCCAGCTATGACTCCAGAATAGAAAAGTGATAGCATTTGGCCAGCACTCTCACAAGTGTAAAAAAATTGAACCATTTTCAAAGACTTTGTAAATCGAGAAACCCTTACACAGTTACAAAGAAGGGTCAATTCAAAAAGCAAGATAATCAAATAGAATTGCAACAGTCTGCTTTTTATGTAGATGGTATTTCAGTAATTGGTGAAAAAACTGATGCAGTAGATTTATTGGCAAGAAATGAAGTGTTTTGTACTGTACGGATCAATGATAAATCCACCAAACTTAAAGTAGACAGGGGTTCAAAGTGTAATGTCATGTCTGCAAATACTTTTACAAGGGCTAAAGCTGGGGAACAACTAAATGTTTCTACTTGTGAAAAACGTGATGTTTATGGAGATGAAGAAATTCAAACCAAAGGCTCAGTAGGTCTTTCATGCCATGTGGCAAATAACTGTTATAGCCTACTGTTCTATGTGGTATGAAGACCTGTGCAGTAATTATTAGGTCTCAGAGATAGTTTGAAAATGAATTTGCTTTCTTTTACCAAAGAAGATCACCAGATAAGCACATGTCCTAGTTCCAGCTCCACTAACACTATTTTTGTCAGAGTGTGCAGATGTTTTCGATGACAAGTTAGGCCAGCTTCCAGTTGTGTATTCCATGAAATTAGACCCTGAGATTAGTTCAGTGGTCAGACCAGCAAGAAGAGTTGCGATAGCTATGCAGCATAAAGTCAACGCACAGCTGGACAAAATGGTACAGCAAGGTGTAATTTGTCCAGTTGCAAAACTTACTGAATCATTGTTGCCCATGGTACAGCTCATAAAAAAGGCTGAGATGAAATCAGTATATGTATTTTCCCAAGAGATTTGAACAAAGCTTTGAAGAGACCACATCATCTCATGTGTACAGTCAAAGAGGTTGCAGCCCTGATACCGAATGCCACAGTTTTTTTTTTCTGTTTTAGATGAAAGAGTTCATTTTGGCAGGTGATGCTTGATTGCTAATCTTCATTACTGAGTACATTCAGTACCCCATTTGGAAGATATAGATTACTCAGGATGCCATTTGAAATTAATTCTGCAAGTGAAGTCTTTCAGCGTGCAATGGAGCAAATTTTTTCTGGTTATCCTTGTGCCATAGTTGATGATATATTGGTTAGAGGCAATGATGAGGCAGAGCATGACAGAAATATTAAGAGAGTTCTAGACAGAGCACGTGGAGTAAATTTAAAGCTCAGTCCTCTGAAGTGCAAGTTCAGACTACCAGAAGTTAAATATGTTAGTCATTTGTTTACAAATATTGGCTTGGGACTAGACCCATCCAAGCAAGCAGCCATTCTTGAAATGCCAACACCAGATAATGTGCAAGCTCTACAATGTTTTCTTGGTATGGTCAATTACGTAGGAAAGTTTATACCAGACATCAGTGAGTTGACAGCACCTTTGATAAAGCTCACACATAAAGATGTTACTTGGTCATGGCTAGACTAGCATCAGAGTCCATTTGAAGTTCTTAAGCAGAAAACTGCTACCCCACCAACATTAAGATGCTATGATGTCAATAAACCAGTAACTCATTCCTGTAATGCTTCAAAATTTGGTTTAGCTGCAGTTATTCTTTAAGAAGGCAAGCCAGTCGCATACACATCTAGAACACTTACCCAGAGAGAGAGATACAATATGCTCAAATTGAGAAAGAATTTTTGGCAATAGCGTTTTCATGTTCCAAGTTTCATGATTACATCTATGGTCAAGAAGCCCAGACTGAAACTGATTATCAGCCTTTGGTTACTATTTTAAAGAAACCTATGTATTCAGCTCCAGCGAGATTACAAAGAATCATGCTTAAATTGCAAAAGCACAACTTCAAAATGGTCTATACAAAAGACAAACTTCTTTATCTTGCTGATAACTTATCCACATTGCCCAGAAGGGCAGAACAGCTTGACTCAGAGAACTTTGACTTTGATGTCATGGAAGTACGTATTTTTTTTCTACCACAGTTTTGCAGAAGCTCAATCACTAGATCCCTGTTGGATGTCCGTCAAAGCAATCTAGTGTACCACCAAAAGTGCAATCTTACTTTCCTTACAGAGATAAGTTGTTCATGGAAGATGGCATTATTTTCAAAGGTCCTAAAATTGTTGTTCCTGCTTCCTTACGAGAAGAATATATCCAGATTTTGCATTGTGGTTACCCGGGTTCTGACTCTACTAAGAAAAGGGCAAGAGCACTAGTATTTTGGACTTATCTAGTGAAGGACATTGACAAAGCACCTTCTTCCTGTCCAGTGTGTAATAGTACTAAAGCGCATTTGCAAAGAAAGCCACTTCAGCTAAGTCAATTCCTGATCTACCTTGGTCAACTGTAGCTACTGACATATTCGAGTGAAACAATCAGCATTACTTAGTACTGGTAGACTCTTATTTAAATTGGCTCTAGATCGATCTACTACCTAATCTCATTTCTACTACAGTCATTACTAAGTTGAAATGCTATTTCTCAACTGATGGCAGTCCGCAGAAATTAATCTCTGACAATGGTACACAATTCACCAGTCAATGATAATACCAATTTTTTTTTTTAAATTTACTCAATCTCAGAAACATAAACCATGACAATATACTTGGCTCACCTGCTCAGAGGATTCTATCTAGGAAAACCAGAACAACATTGCCTATCAGTTCTAGCTTATTGAGACCTAAAGCTAAAAACAACCAAGCAATCAAAGCCCAGTTATCTAGATGAGTCTATATTACCATATCGAATGGTAACAATGTCAAATGCTCATATGAGCGTAAACCCATGAGAACAAACTTTTTTGGGGGGGTTACGGTACAGTGAGAATTGGAATATTTGCCCTTTCCTCACTGTAGTGTGACCTTGGAGTTGGAATATATATTTAGCCGGGGGGGTGGAGGACACAGCCCCCCACAATAGCAAGCTTGTTCTCCTGCATTTTCACTCATATGAGCGTTCGACATTGTTACCATTCGATAAGGTAATATAGACCCATCTCGACAAAATTCTTTCCAAAGGTCCACCTATGACAAGTTGAGCAGATTTCTTCATCCACTGGAAAAAGGAAAGACAGTGAGGATACAAACAGTGAAGGGTTTGGACCAGATTGGTCAAGTGATGAGTGTTTGTGCAGAGCCGACATCCTATTTTGTTAAATCCGAGGGTGTGGGGTACAGGAAAAATTGCAGATATCTTCCTTCTGTAGCAGAATCAATATTGCAGCATCATACCGGTGATAAAGACTATAACTCTCAGAGCAATCCAGATGAAATTCCTGTTCCAGAACGTGTTATGATTCCTGATGCTGTTCCAGCAGATTATTCCAGTGTTCCTAAGATTGAACAGTCAGCAGAGACAATCCCAGTTGCTAAACCAGATCTTAAATTTTATGTTACACGATATGGTTGCATTTCAAAGTCTAGTGTGAAATACACAGCAACTTGGACATAGTTGTATATATGTATCTAGATTTGTATAACTGCATGATGAAAAATCATTTATGTGTAAATTGCATATTCATTAATATCAGTGATAATGCCTTCATTTTCTCAAAGAGTGAGGATGTAGAATAACAGGTGTGCTGTACTTTTAAGAAGCATTTCCAAGATCTGTGTGTGCATATAAATACCGAGTATGTATTAACTTCAGTGCCATTTTGAAGGTGCAGCCAGAGTGTTAACATCTATGTACATGACAGCTAGTTTGTTTATAAGTTAAAGTTACTTGACCTCATTTATGATGTGTTTGTATGTAATAAAGCCACTTGAACAAGAACTCACAATGCTTGCCTGTTTTATCCTGACCTGGCGAGAGACAGAAGTCACTAGCCATATCATTAGAGTCACAGGAAAATAAAAAAAAAATATTATTTGAGCATAGTAATTTAAGAGGTGTGTATAGATGATGTTTTGGATGGATGGACAGTTTTGGGGGGTGGTATATAATTTTATGCGTGGTGAAAAAATTTGGAGTAAGTTAGGAGATTTGGTAATTCTAGTTAGTCAAGGTGCCTGAGTGCTAGACACTGGTCTGTGCAGTTGGGTAGGTTATATGTAAAATTGTTGTAACAGATCCCATGTTTTTTGAAATGGTTACTAGTATATTAGTGAGTATTGTTGAAGTATGCATAACAATAGGAAGAAGGTAAGAAAATGTCAAATATTTCCTAGTGGAGTGAATGTGATATGGTCTTGCATGATAGATGATACCTAACGTTTGATGCATACTTTTAATGGCTTGAGATGTATGTTCAAAACATTTTAATTTACTGTTGATTATGATGCTAGTAGTTTTGTTGCAGATACTGTTTCAGTTTTGGTAATGTAAATTGAGGTGGTGCTAAAATATTGGTCTGAGCAGACATAGACTTGAAATTAAAGAGCATAAGTTTTGTTTTTCTGGCATTTAGAATTAATTGGTGGTTTCTTAGCCAGGTTTCAATAGAAGTGAAGGAATCTTGTGTAAGTTATTGTAGTTGTGGTAGGTTCTGTCCTGATCAAATAACTGTGGCATCATCTGTCTATTAACTATGGAAGAATGTGATATAGCATTGAGGAGATTGTTCCTGAAAATGCTGAATAGTAAGAGTCCTAAAATTGATTCCTATGGTACAGCAACTGTGATTGGTAGGAATAGGGGAGCTGCCCTATAAAAAAGTTTTGGAGGCATGAAAGGGATGATTGTGAGAGTCCAAGAGAGGCAAATTCTGGAAGAAGTTTCTGTTTTGAGATGGTATCAAATGCCTCAGAGTTATCTAGAAAAAGGGAGGAGACTAGTTTGCCTGCATTTCTGTCTGTGTTAATGGTACTTGTTAATCCAATGAGAGCTGCGGTCTCTATTCAACTTCTTAGAGCAAGAACTCTGGACAAAGCCAAAAATAATGAGGTGACAAAGTCCCACAAATAGAGACATTTTTTTTTAAAAAATATTACTCGTATATTTTGAAAGTTGACAGAATAAAATATTTTGCATTAGCATGCATTTTCTTATTTATGATGAAAAGTAAAAATAAATGAGGCAAAACTCAGGATATTCTGTAGAAATGTGTACAATTGAGAAGTATGGCTGTGGTGGTACACTGGTGTGGCAAAAAGCTGTGTTGAGTGGTGGAAATGAAGTAACTGTTGGTGAGATGATGTAGGAGCAGGATTAACATGCATGTTTCCAGGATTTTGTAAAGTAGTGGTACAATAACTACAGGTCAGAAATTGGAGAGTTCACTGGAAGTGTCACCATTTTGAAGGTTTTTTTTCAGATTATGGGTACACTGTTTTCAGTAATGGAGTGGTTTATTAGTATTGATATGGGTAAGCAAGGGCATCATCTGCTAGCTTAAGGTATACTGGTGGTAGACTGTCAGTGGCAGGGGCTACTATTTTAAGCTGCTGAATGTGCTTTTTAATGTTTGCTATTGATACTGTTTAGAGGGAGAAAATTGTGGACTGAGCTTTATAGCTGGGTGGAATTTTGAGGAGATGGATGGCTTTTTAGTAAGGACAGAACAGATTGAGCAAAATGGGAACTGAACTGAGTGACTAGTATGTCAGAGTTATTGTTGGCAGTTGGGGGGCATAGCAGGATGCAACACTCAGAAAAGTCTGTTGTTATTTTGGTGTCTCTCCTGTAAGCTTGCATAATATATAGTTTTGTCAAATTTGATACTTTGCTTAGAGAGATTATGGAGGTATATAAGATGTTGCCGAATTTGATGTGTTTTGTTCTTAGCCCAGGTTTTCCATGCCTTGTACCTATTTAATATGAGTTGCCTAGCTTCTTAGATTGCCAATGAGCAGATCTTGGTTCAACTCTTTTTGTTCTTGCTGGAGCAAATTTATTTTAACAAATTTAGAGAAGTGTTTTTTCTTTTTTAGTGAAATACAGAATCATGTAGTGGGGGTAGTAATGACGTTGTCTCTATTAAAGATTGAGAGGTTCATCACTTGCTTGTAAACTATGTGACTGTGAGATTGCTGTGTGTGTTTTAGGGTCAGGGTGGGAAGATGTTCACTGATGCTGTCAGATAGTCAGCTAGCAGTGTTAATTTTTCTGGGGTGGTGAAAGGATCCAGTCTAGTGTTAAATTTCTGTTGCTATTTTTGTCATTTCTACTGGAGATTGTTATTAATTGAGAGACGCTAAACAGATATATGGAGAAGGAAGGGAAATGGGTGTTAATAAGTTGGTAGTCAGTGTTAAGGTCACCTGAGATTATTGTTTCATGCTTTTTGATGTGGGTGATCCAGTAAAGGATGTCATGCACTAAAGGGGGTGTTGTGTCTAGGAAAAATGTATAGGACTGTGATACACGCAGTCTTAAGTGTGTTGATTTTCAGGAGGGAGATGAGTGATTCAAAACTGGTAAAATTAGTGGTGGTATGGGCATATATTGTGAGCTGACAATGTTTTTATACATAACAGTAGTACAATTTATCTAAATACAACTGTTTTACTTGAAGTGAACGTCTTCAGGGGCATAGATGTAACCATTGGTAGCAACTTCTCATTTGGCAAACATGTACAAGTAATTAGATGTCAAGCCATGGAACAGTTTGCAGTTATGATAAATAATCTTACAACAGGAGATGCTAACTGTATTATAGTCTTATACAAAGTACAAATGATGCTAATTTTTGGAGTATAATAGTACTGCTTATCTCTAAGGCTCAACTAAAAAGTTTTGAGTCTGTGTAAAGGCAATTCATTAAGAGAGTTTATCAGTGATGTGACTCATGTTTTTTTGTTAGGTGATGGATGAACAGAAAGTTGTGGGTTCTCATCCTGTTCCAGGAACTGGATTAGAGTAGTATTTAGGGGTGCTGTACTCTGAAGTGCACTGTACTTTGAATGAAATGTTAAGGTGAGGAGGTAACTCCTGCTTGAGTTAGAGGCAGTTTAGGGATATAAAGGACCCCATTGCACTTATCAAAAAAGTAGGAGGTTGCTTTAATTTTATGTATGTATGTATGTATGTATATATATATATATATATATATATATATATATATATATATATATATATATATATATTTACATGTTATTCACATATTATTCTACATTATTCACATTATGTACATTTATTTATTTTACATTTGTTAACCGGGTAGTGTCCGACTAGGCCAAGGAGCCCATTTCTAGCGGAGACCCAGGGAAAAAAGCTCCACATTCAAATAGCATTGTAAAGATTATACGAAATCATAAAATCATAAAATTACATACATATAATAATACACTTAATACAAAGTTTTGAACATGCACATTCCAGAAGTCCAGAGATGAAAATTAGGTTGTGAGCAGCATTGCAGATAATGAAATAACGATGAGTGAAATTGATTATCAGAGAAGCATCAATGGAGTTGTCAGATGTAGCGCACATTAGAATGTACATTGTTTACTGCATTGTAACATAATTTTAACATGGGCTAGAGCCAGAGGTAAGGTTGCATAGAGAGAGGAAAGAGCAATGTAAAAGGGGGTGACTGATTATCCAGGAGAACAGCAAGAGCAAATCCACCTGGATTTGAGATGTTCTCTAGTTTTGGTTTTAAAGGAAAAGTAGTTGGGGGTGTTTTGAATGTGTTGGGGGAGAGCATTCCATGCCTTATCTATATTGTTAGAGTAGAGACTGTCACCATGGTAGCTGTGTGACTGGGTTAATTTTAGCATCAGTCTGTTGGAGGATCTAAGGGGCTTTGTATTGACTTAAGGTTCAACTAGGGTGAAAAGTGAGGGGCATTGGTTAGGGTTGTGGACGATTTTGTATGTAAGAGTGCAATAGTTTAGTGTTAACAGGTTGGGAAGCTCAAGCCAATTCAGTTGTTGGAGAGTAGAGCAGTGATGAGATTTGTGGAGATGGTTGCTGGCAAATGTTGCGATATTATTATAACAGGATGACAGGTTGTTTAGGTCAGTTTTGCGGAGGTTTGTAAATATGTGCGAGCAGTAGAGTATGGTAGATAGAAGTTGGGATCTAGCAGTGGGTAGTCTGGCTTGGTTTGTAAGGAAAGGTTTTGCATGGTAGAGAGATCCAAGTTTGGCATGAACATCAAATTTCAGCCTGTCATCTATAGTTACACCAAGGAGTTTGGTATCGTTTGTGAGTTCAATTGTAGTTCCATTGGTCGAATGAATGGTGAAGGGTGGAGAGTGGTTTCTGGATGGTTTGTTGGTGAAAAACATAAGTTTGGTCTTATTGGGGTTTAAAATGAGCTGGAGGTTGGATAGGTAGGTTTCTATTGCCTGAAATGCTTTTTGGGTCTTATCTTGAAGTTCTTCAAGGGTTGGGGTGGAGCAGATAAGGGATGTACCATCTGCATATTGCAGGATCATAACAAGTTGGTTTGCTAAGTTTATACTACTGGTAAACAGGATAAAAAGGAGGAGACCAAGTATGAATCCTTGGGATACACCAGTGGACACTGGTAGCAGAGGAGAGAGATTTATCTGCCATTCGGTGGACTGTTTACCATCAGACAGGTAGCTCTTGAACCATGTAAGTTTGGATGAACTGTGATTGTAGGTGGCAAGTATGTTTAGAAGAAGCTGGTGGGAGACAGTGTGAAATGCCTTTGACATGTCAAGGAAGATTGCTGAGACTAGGAGACTATTGTTCATGAGGTGATGAATGGTGTCAGTGAATGATATTAAGGCAGTGTTTGTGCTATGCTTTCTCCTAAATCCATGCTGGGAGTGGGATAGAAGGTTGTTGTCTATGAGGTGGTTCTGGAGTTGTAAGTGAATACCTTTCTCTAGGATTTTATCTTTGGGTGGGAGGATGGCAATGGGACGATAGTTTGTGATTTCCCTGGAGAGGTTGCCCTTGTGGAGGTGGATGATATGTACAACTTTCCAGAAGTGAGGTACATATTGCTCAAAGATAGAGCAATTGATATAAAGATATATAGGATAGGCGATAGCTGGAGCAGCAATATTTAAGAATTCATTGGGGAGTTGGTCTGCAGCTAGGTTGCAAGTTTTAAGTTTGCTATGGAGCTTTTTTATGTACGAGGTTTGGACAGGTTTGAAAGAGAAAGAGTTGATGGTGTTAGAGGCAGAGTGGAGATTGAGAGAGGTAGGTTTTAGTGGTTATTTAGGAGGGAGGTGATAGAGTTAATAAAGTGGGAGTTAAATTGAGATGTTATGAATTAGGAGGTGTTGGATGCAGAGGGAGAGGGGAGGGTGAAGGTTTTACCTGGGTTAAGGAGGTAGGTAATAGTTTGCCAGAATTTGCGAGGGTTGTAAAGGTGCCTTACTTGAGAGGTATGGATGTCGTTTTTTTGTCATTTTTTATACATTTCTTTGTTTGGTTCCTTAGCTGCTGGTATAAAGTTCGATCATTTATATATTTTGATCATATGTTTGCAATCCCACCCCAATCTTATTTACTTAATTTTTACAAATTCCTCATCAGTAATGCAACACAGTTTTTGTACATACTACTTCCATTCCCATTTCCCCAATTTTCATCTATCCTCCAACACACTTTTTCTTCAATCATTTTCTTATTTCTGCAAATGCATCTTCATCCCTTCTGTTTTTGTTATACAATAGTACTTCACACACTCATTTTCACACTACCCAGATTGTAACAATTAATATTTTATCCTACTTATCAATTTCCTTCATCCTTCATTTTTCAGATTTACCTACAATATTATTTCCAAATTGATTTCCTTGTAACCTTCCCAGCTATATGCATATTTAAACCTTTTCCAAACAGACATATTCATTTTACATTCTTAAAACAATGTTTTGCGGTTTCCTCTACCATGCAATCATAGCACATTCTCCTTCTGCTTTATATTTTATATGTCCCTTAAGAGACAAACTGTATAGTATAATTTTCCACAAAAAGTCCCCAGCTTCACAGAAATCGTTCATTATTTTCTTCTTTGCTGTTGTGCATTTCTAACATACAAGAAAAAAATCTTGATTTTTTTTTTCATACCACTCATTGCTTTCCACAGTAGTTTCATCATTTTTTTTAATTTCCATACTTTTACCTTTACCTTATTTACATATTAATTTTTTTCCATAATCTCATCCCTTCATTTCCGTTTTACTTGCTCTCATGTAACTTCTTACCTCTCTGTTCCCACAGTTTTAGTCCCCTCCTTTTCCATTTTTCTTGGAAACATATAAATTCCGAAAAATAAGCAAGTTTCTCCAATATGTTTGCATCTAGCATGTCTACCTTTATTATTATATGATAAATAAAAATATTTCCATCATCCAAGCATTTTTTCCAGTTTCACTTTCCACTGATTCAGTATATTTTCAGATTCCCCAAATGTAACTCAACACATTCATTTCTTTCTTATTATAACCAATTCCATTTATCTTCTCTATCTCACCAAAGAACTTTCTTTCCTTTATTGAATCTTAAACCCCACATTTTTTATAACTTTTGAATTCTTGTAACACTTTCAAACAATACAGAATTAGTGTGATTAATAGAACTCTGCAGCGAAAGTGTAATAATATGGAGAAATACACACACACACACACACACACACACACACACACACACACACACACACACACACACTTATATATTCCTCCCATTCTTAGGTTTTTGCGAAATGTCCAGATTTTACTTCATATTTGGTCCTTTTTTTTCATAAAATTGTGTTATTTTCTGGCAAATTATTGGCGATTCATTAAGACTGAAGTTAGGAATCGATGACAGACATTTGAGTTTCAGACTTCATATCCTTCAGAAAATTATAAAAGAAGACTAACTCTAGAACAAAGGCAGGTGGTTTGCCCAAACAGAGTACGTCAGGCTTTGTAGTGGTACTGCTTGTGCAGACATGGACAGTCCACTGATGGTGTGCCTCCACAGTACAGTGCTAGAGCACCGGACTCCACAGAACCAGTACATGAGTTTGAGGACTGGAGGCTCAAACTATGGGGCATTGGTGAAATATTGCATTAGGTTCCAGTGAAGGGAAGGCACAGAGATGGGCAGGCTACTGAACAGATGGTTAAAGGATATGTTTCATTGAGAATGCAGACTGGTTGACATGGTGCCTGCATGGTATTTTAGTTGCATTCATGACTTCATAGAGGCCAGGGACAGGGCTGCCATCACATGGTATGGCTGTACAAGATCTTACAGCTACTTTCTCTAAATTAGATACTTTGGTAGGTATGGGTATGTTATGGAGGTATTGTACATTCCTTTGTGTGTGTTTTAAGTTTTTTGGGTTTCATTGCTGTTCACATGTAGCTGCTGGAGGAACAGGAAAGCGCATGGGAGGTACTGCCAAGGTCACACTGTTTAATGGGTGAATAGGTATTTTGTTTAACTTTTAATTGACTTAGGAATGATTATAGTGTGGCATATCTGAAGCCTTTTGGAAGCCTGGTAAAATTATAGGATGTATGTTAGGTAAATCCTCTCCTTTATCATGAATGATGTTGCAGGCTCCGTAATCTTCTGTACTGGCAGAGGTATGGAATGGTTTAAATTTTTCATTAAACTGACTACTTCTCCTTCCATTACCAAGATGAGGAACATTGCCACTATAATGTGGAACAAATGGGTAAAAAGGGGAACCCTTACTAATGCATTTCAGAGGATTTAGAGGATCTGGAGAGTTTCTCCCCGGGCCTCTGATGAAAATAGACTTTGTTTCAAGTCAGACTTTCCTGGTTAACAAATGTTAACTAAATAAATAAATAAATACATTTACATTTGTCTTTCTCTTTGCAGATGGTGGTGGTGTGATGGGAGTTTCAGCTGCTGCATCGCTATGGAGTGAGCTCATAGATGGTGGAAGCAGGTTGTCACAGTGGATGCCCTGGTCACTAGAGTGGTACACTATGAGGTCAAACAAGGGAGAGCACAAAGGGAGCAACAGTTACTGGTCCAACGGAAGTGGGTTTCAAAGGTAATGGAATCTGCTGGGGTGGAAGTTCTGGTTGCAGGAGTGGCGCACAATGAGTTTGCAGGTCATTTTATTTTATTTTATTTAGTGCTCATAAGGCATGTCAGTATGGGAGGGCTCGGGGTAGGTGGGGTCGAATCACAACAATCATAGGATCATAGGAAGTTACTAGGCTTTAGGGCCCTTATAGAATAGCCAAGTTCAACCCTTAGCTGTGTGGAATACCTGTTTTTGTCCAGGAGGGACATGGGTGGAACCCCTTGAGGTGAATTTACAGTTGCCCACTCATTTGTTCAAACTGGGTTTCTGTCTCTTGAGCAGGTTTTACTAATGTCACATTCCAGGTTAAGGTTTTTAGAGCAAGTAACACGGGCATCATTTGACTGGTTCTTTGGGCTGATAAGAAGTGGTTTGGTATATGTATGAATTTTAAAAGTAGGTAGGGTTGGATGGAGCATTTTGTATATGAGGACCTGGGCCTTTGTTAGTTATGCAGAAGTAGACGGTTTAAATAAGGCATTATTTAGGCTTGCTGTGGAAGTTTTGGGTACCTTTAATAAGGAAGGCTTATTGTAGGGGATTGTCAGATTGGTAAAGTTTGTGTTATGGCTCTCAGTGGGAAGGATTTTGGTGGGAAGAATTAGTTATTTGTCCAGCTTTGGAATAAAGTAAGGCAGTTAAGTTGGTCAAGGTAGTGTTAGCTGTGAGCAGTGTAGTTGCAGGTATGACAAGGCTATGCAAACTAATAAAATTTTGGTCGATAGTACATTAGTTTGAAGGGTTGGGGTAGGTTTGATAACGTTGAGATTGACCTACATCAGCTATTGAGAGGATATTTTTTTTTTCTGAGGGTTGACATTGGTAGTTGGAGGTTTATCAGGATATAGTACATAGGGCATTCATTTTACAGATGTATTGAAGCCATTCTGAGGGTGGTTTGTTGGTCAATAAATATTCTGATGGTCGTTAAATGTTTTCTTGTCTATAATGGATAGTTGGTGTGATGGCAGTATTTCTATTAAACTGATGTTGGAAAGGAAAGCTTATTTTGGTTATTATTATATACACTGGGCAATATATTGGGGTTGCAGTTAGGCAATTGTCCTTGCTTTGTTTCACATGGCATTGTGTTTAGTGTTCTGCTGGTATGTTTGGCAAGTAATGACCTGGGAATCATTACAAAGATAATATTAGTAGATAGGATAAGTGAGTATGTAGCTACAATACAGAGGTTATGCAAGGTTAGGGTTACTTTAGATTTGGAGAGGGATCATTGGTTTAATCTCAGCCTTTTAGGCAAGCGGGTGCTTTGTGTGCTTATATGATAGGGCTTTGGGAGGTGATGACAGGGATCTGATTTGGTTTATAAAGGCTGGAGTACACCAAATGATGTCTGACTTATCACCTTGTGTGGGTAGGTTGTAGGAAGTTTGGGTAGAGAGAGGGGAAATAGGGTCCATTTTCATTTGGTTGATATGACAGTGGTATAGTTCGCTGGTTCTCAGGTTGGGCTAGCAGGATTACATGCTTGTTGCAGGACTCTGGGGTAGCTTTTTTAAGTAAAGCACATGGTAGTGGAGTTGCTGGCTTAGTCAAATTGCATTGCAGCCACCAAAGGGTAGGAGATTGGTGGGACCAGTTGTTGAGTTTTTGGTTCCAGCTTGTGAAAATTTATCTGCAATGTCTACAGTTTCATAGTTGAGAGGGTTATGTTAATTTACTAAATTTTGGATGGTGGCTCATATGCTGGAAGGGTAAAGTAAGTTGGCTGCAAGGATTGGTGTAGTCATATGGAGAGTTCATTGGCTTACAGTTTGTGTAGTTATTGTCTCTGACCTTGTTTTGTTTTGGGTGACTGGGCTTCTTAGAGTTCTGGTGGTATATTGTGCTTGCTTGGCTTTGTCTGGTTTGGGTTTAGTAATTTGGTGGTGCATTTGGCAGGTAATGACATGGGAATCATTGTAAATCTTATATTGGTGGTTAGGTAAGAGAGAGTTTACCCAATATATGTAAAGAGGTTATGCTAGGTTATGAGGTTATGGTATGACATTTTAGCATTGTAGAGGGATTGGGATTTGACTTCAGCTGTTTAGGCAATTGGATAATTTGGCTATTTATGTGAAGAGGGCCTTGGGAGGTGATGACATGGATCCAGCTTGGTTAGAGAGAGTGCCGTACACCTAATGATGTTTGGTTCAATGTCTTTTAATGAGCAGTTAGGTTGTAAACTTGGTAGGAGAGAGGGGAAACAGCCTTGTCAGGCTGGTGGGTGGAGATGAGGGACAGGCTTTCCCTCTTCTGTTCCTCCTCTGGTGTTGGATGTTCATTTCAATGAGTTGGGAAAAGAAAGTAAGCAGTTGGAGGGTGCTTGATAAATAAAATAAATGAGCGGAGGTAAGGATGCTGCTTATTTGGTTGGATGTGTAATTTAATAAATGGTAAATGAAGTGAGTGGTGGGAGACTGCTTCATCAGTAAGCAACTGGAGGTATGGACGCTGATTAGTTGGTCAGGATGAGCAATATCACACTGTCCTGATTAACATTACATGGATGTTTCATGTGGTGATTAAAATCAGCTATACTATGTTTCAGTTGTAATTAATAAATATTGGTTAGCAAAGTTATGTATATGGAAGTTTAATAACGGTCATCAAATGTCATTTTGTACGATGTGTTTATTGAAGGGGACCAGGACAAAGGTCATTCTTCTTTATGAAGGAAGGAGCTTCTTTTAAACTGCGGAAAATTCTGATACCATTAGATAGATTTTTTTTTTTTATTTTGCAGGTAACATTATTTGAGATATGATCCAATTTTTTTGAGTGTTTTCCACATGGGATCAGCATTTTTTCTTAATTTCTAAGGATTTAGCTGAATAATCATTATCACATCTTATGTTGTTCTGACCATATTTTAATGTTTTTTTTTTCCCCAAAGCTGTTTCAAGAATTAAGACTTTGTCAGTGAAAGAAAGTCATTTTATTAGGATACATCTTGGTGGAGTTGATGAAGTAGAAGGCATGGGTTTACCTATAGTTCTATGTTCTCTTTTGATGCCATAGGAAAGAACTTCATGTGGGTTTAATAATTTTCGAATCCAAGAGGATAAAAAAGTAAGTAACTAGGTCATTTCCTTCTGTTTTTTTTTTTTTTTTTTTGGTAAATTGAATATTCTTAAGTTGCATCTTCTGTTTTCAATCTCATCTATTTTGTTTAATAGCCAGGTGTTTTGGGTTTCTTATTCTTTCTGAGGTTTGAGGTTTGCTCTCCTTAATCTTCCGTCCATGTCATTTAGAGCATTCTCAATGTCAGATATTTTAGTTTGATGCTGTTGGAACACTTCTTTAAATATGTTAGTTTGTTATAAGCTGTTCTGTTTTAAATTCTTTAAGTTCTCCTGAAAAATAACTATTCTCAGAGATAATACCCGAAGTGGAGCTGTTACCAGCTGCATATCCTTCGTCAGAGTAGAGTTAGCATTGGAATGCTTAGAGTTACTCATTTTCTTCCAATCAATAATTCTCCAAAAAATTCTGAAAGAAAAGACTTGATAAAACTTCAATAGCTTACAGTATCTATTTCATACAGACTACTCAGATGCAATCTTTGCCTTGCATATAAGACAATCATTGACCCTGCTTTATTGGAAATGCTCTATATCCATAACTTAAATAGTAGGTGACATTAATAGAACCTGTTAAAGGGACAGACTTGTCTCCCAGAGGTTACCACACATTTAGAATAGATTCCCACTTCATGTCAAACAGAGCACCACATTGGCCCTTTTCTAATGCAATCTGGACGATTGGATGGGTAACTGTAAATTTACCCGACGGGGTTCCACCTGTGTCCTTCTTGGACAGGGGTAACTGGTGCTGATCATGGAAATAAGTGTAGAACTTGGCTAAGCCTGTAAGGGTTCTAGGGGCATTAGCCTAGTAACTTCTTATGATGATCCTATTATAACTAGTGTGCAGAGCAGTTTTCCTTAGAGGTAAACATTTTCCTTTTTATTTTGATTATACTGCAGAGCTCTAGCCATCCAGGATCAACGTCCTTATAAAACTTTCATTCATTCATCCTTTGTTTTTTTTTTCCCTACAATAACCAAATCGTCTGCATGAGACAGAAATACCAGTATCTCAGTTTCCATTCCCATCTTCCAACATAGTTTTCTGCCATAAAAGTTTGAATAATTGCAATCCTTATTACAACAAAAACATGCACCCTTAAGGGACACCCCTGCTAAAGTCCCCATCTCACTGATCTCTTTTCACATATATACACTTGCCATTGCTTCCACCCATGAATTTTCTTAGCGTGTTTTTATAACTTTAACTATTTTGTACTTAGTTCATATGTTTCCAAAATTTCCCCTCATTGCCTCACGACTTTATTAAATGCCTTCTGTACATTACCACATTGTCTGTTCGAATCATACTTATTTCCTTTACATTTATTACCATTTTCTTTACTTCTCTCAATTTTACACCAAATATACCATTCTACACACATATTGCTGCATTCAGCATTTTCCCATCTTTGTATTATCATAAATATTTTATAATCAGTAATTCCATAAGTTATAGGCCTCCAGTTTCTTATTGCTTTAATTTCATATAGTTCCATATAAATGTAATAATGCCAGTATATATTTCTTGCTGCACTATTCCGTTATCTAGCCTTTCATTTAAGACTTTGCAGTAAACTACATTTTATTCCATCTCCATTTCCTTGTAAAACTCATAACTCAATATGTCTAATCCTGTTGATGACTCTTTTCCCCCTTGTTTTATTACTTTCTGCGTTCATTTTGAAGTAATCTCCTTTTCCAGTTTTGCCCTAGTTGCTACAGTTATTTTTAAAACACCCTTTCTGTTTTTCAGCATGTTCCATTTCATTCATTTGACCTACATACCTTTCTACTACTTCCAGTATTTTTTTTTGTTTACATCATACACCACCTCTTCAATGAATAACCCATCCAGTCATCCTTATTTTATTCTCACTTATGTTCCTTAACATGGTCATACCACCTCTCTCATATTTTTTAAGAAACATATTTGCTTAAATAACAGATATTTAATTTTATATTTATTTTTGCCATATACCTTTCTTTCTGAGTGTCTTATATAGTGCCCTTTTGTCTTTTTTGTACTTCAAGCCTTGCCCATTATTTATTTATATTCCTTTTTTATTTTTATTTTTCATTCTGTTTTCTTTCATTTAAAACATTCATATAGTTTTTTATAGGATCATAGGAGGTTACTAAGAAAATGGTCCTGGGGGCCTTACAAGCTTAGCCTAGAGTTTATCCCCAAAAAAGAAACTTCAGTTAGCATCTGTCACCCCTGTCAGTGAGGGACAGAAGTGGAACCCCTGTGACAAATGTATGGTTTCCCATCCACTCATCAAGCTTGTGCTTGAAGAGGATCGGTGAGATACTCTGACATGTATGGGAAGTCTATTCCAGAGACAGGTCAGCCTCTGGGAGACAAACCTGTCTCTCCAGCAGGTTTTGTTGATGTCGCATATTAGATTTAGACCTATCGAGCTGGTAATGCGTGAGGAGTTAGACTTACAGATATAGAGCATATCTAGTAGGGCTGGGTCCGATATTGCCTTGTAGGTGAGACAGAGATCACCTCTGACCAATCTGTATGATACTGAGTAGAATGATAGCGATTTAAGCCTGTCCGTATAGGATAGGTTTTGGAGGCCATTGATTCTTTTTGTGAGGTATTTCTGTGGCCTTTGCTTTTGGTGCAGGTATTTGGAGAGGTACATACCAAATGGGGCATTATACTCAATTATAGGTCTAATAAGGGCAGAGTACATAGGTAATAACCTCCTTTTTCTGGATGGAATCCTTTTACTTATGAGATGAACTAGGTAAAAGGCTTTTCTGACCACCGCTACCACTTGATGGTGAAATTTGAAATTGTTGTCAACCTAATTACCCATGTCTCTCACTAGAGATTGTGTGCGTAGGGGGTTGCCGTTGATGTGGTAATCAGTAGGGGCCATATTTTTGCCAAATGGTATGATAATACATTTTTTTGCATTTAACTTAAGTCTATGACTTTGGCACCAGTTATTTGTAGCTGTGAGACCCTCTTGCAGTATGCTAACATCAAACAGGAAGTCAGTGACAGCACCCAACTTACAGTCATCCACAAACTTGGTCAGCCACAGGCCCTTTGTCTTTGCCTGTACCTCTGAAAAGTATATGCTAAACAGTAGGGGCCATTTCCTTAAACACTACTCATCATAAAGACTAATTTTAATACACTGGGTGTATTTTCTTGTATTGTATACCTCTGTAATATGTATTTGTCTTGTATATCTGCTTCAAATTGTATTATGTAAAAACTTTCTTGACTTTCAAAGTTAAGATGATGTTATGTAAAAATTTCTGGAGCTTTTCTTCTTGGGCCTCCACTGAAAATGGGTTGTTGGGCCCAGTGGACTTTCCCGGTTAACACATGCCAATAAATAAATAATAATAAATAAATTCCCTACTGTCATATGTTCTTTAGTCACTGGCGTCATTTCTTTTGTTTCACTAACTTCACCAGTTAATGTTTTTATTCTTTTTATCTTTTTGTTATCTCTTTATTCTCACCTATCCTTACTCGCATAGCTCTGTGGTCAGAAAACTCAGCAAGTCCTCACCTCCTTCTAGTTCTTTCATTCCATTAGAACATATTACATAATGTACCTCTATTTTAAATATCTTTCTTTGATAAGTCCATTATCTTATTTTGTACCTGTCGTCCTGCACAATGTATAACTTCCTTCAGTACTTTTACATCTTGTGTTACATTCGTCTTCTCCTTCCTTAAAATACAAGTAAAGTCTATTATAAAAATAAACATATAACCAAACATATTTTTAAGACCTCAAACATATTTTTTCTGTCTGCCATATTTGCATATACAAAAATTACAAATAATTTACAGATTGCTCTCCTTTTCTTGTATCAAACATTACTATCCTTCCTGGTATTAGTGTTGTAACATCTAATACTTTAATTTCTTCATTTCATATTAAAATCCCTACACCTAAGCCTTCTTCATTTCCTGCATACCAATCTTGTTTCCCACAATGCCTCATTTCTATCCCTTTTCTATTTTTAACACATCCTGCATCTAGTGAACATATACTTTCTGCTTTTACCTTCTTACACCATTCAGTTACCATTAGCTCTCTGCCATTTCTAATACTGTTCACATTAACACTTAATACCTTTACATTATCCCTTTCTTTTGTTTTTTTTGTTTTTTTTTTTGTATTTTTCTTTGACTTCTTCATACCCTTCTACCAATTGACTTTTCATTATTTTGTTCTTGTTCTTCTCCTGTGTCAACCCCTGCCTCATTCCTCTCTTCTCAGTAGTTCATACTTATACTAATGGAATAAAGTCGCGGACGACCCTTTTCCGTAGTATTCGATCGATCGAAGCGACGCAGCTGGCCCAGCGTGCCTTATTTTCTTCCTGAATAATATTTTTCCCAATATGTAATTCCATTTCTTCTTAGTGTGTTATATGTTTGTTAATATTTTCTTCCACAATATTATCTATTTTGTCTTCTTTACCAATATTTTCAGTATTTGTTTCAGCTATTCCTTTGTCCTGTAAAACAGTATAGTCAAACAAAAATGCTCTTGGACATTACATTTACTACACTTTGGTTTACAGTTAAGCTTCTCTCTGATTTGCTTATATCTTTTTTTCACAGTCCTGTACTAAATGCCTCTCAGGCCCCAGCATCTCACAATCCCTCTGCTTCCATTAAGATTTAATAGATTTTGAACATGCTGCATCCTTCTTTATATCATAGTTAATGTTACTAACACTTTTCACCCACAGTCCACATACTTCTGTCATCAAATGCATTTTTCATGCCATGCACTTCTTTACAGACAGATAAAAAATAAGTAAATAAACTTAATTTCAACAATGTCAGTGTCAGCAGTTCTGAACTGTGCATGCATTAACTTTCTAAGATGAGGTCCAAAATTAAGAAAAAAAACAAATATATATATATATATATATATATATATATATATATATAGTCCTTCACTCCTTCCATGGTGCAGTGTCTTGTCTTCTTCCTACCTCAGACACACATTTTTCTAATAAATCAAATTTATGCTCTTATGTATTTTATACTGAATTCTAAAGGCAAAATTATATTGTTCAAAACATCATATCTATGTAAACACACATCAGTCTTTGTTTTAGTTCTTAGCACAGGCTTCTTAGTTCTGAGTTGCTCCCTTACTGTCTGTTGCTGTGCACTTATTTCTGTTACCACAGCTGCTTGTCTTCCAATTCTTAATGCAACAATGTAATTTTTTTTCAAACCCTTTTGAAGACGTGGTGTTAAAACTAGTTAGACCATGAGTCAAACCCACAGCAGTATCTTCTGCTCCTTTATGTCCAGAAATGCACTGCTTTTTCAGTTAACATCATCATCGATTCTGCTTCCATAATACAGTTAGTTCACTCGAGCAAGATGAAACTAAGGAAATTTTCATACTGCCCTAGACAAAATTCCCCCAGCCAGTATAAATACCACTTCAGATAGCTCTTGAAAAGAGGCTACTTGTTAACTCAGTCAACAAAGGATATATAAATAAATAAGCAATCAAAGTCTCTTGTTTCTTTGTCTTCCTTCTGTTTTGCCATCACAAAGAAACCTGTTGTTCTGTTTATTTATGTTTTCTTTTCTTTTCTTTGTTCACTATAAAAAGGATTAAGGGGAGTTATTTATTGTGAATTGGCTATTATGTGTGCATCATATATGATTAATACATTTGTAAAAATAATAATAAAACATAGCAGACACTGACTACTGCTACATGCACTAATTCATTTATCACTCTAGTAGAATAGAGGGATAAAGACTTGACTATGTCCTAGGTAACCAGAGTTCAGTTAACAGCCTGAGCACCTGACAGAGTAGCAGGGAGGGTGGGCCTGCCTATCATTTGGGAGTGCGACACTGCTGAACATCGCTCCTTATGACAATACCTCTCAACTTCGTAGTGCAAGAAATCTGGACAAAGCCTAAAATAATGAGGGGACAAAACCCCAAAAATCAGAGCAGATTTTAAATATTGCCCGTACACTCTTAGAAAGCTGCTAGAATAATAGGATTTGTGTTAGCATGCATTTTCTGTAGGATATCAAATCTGAAACTCAAATATGCGCATTATTTACTGACTTCAATCTTCACTGATTTTCCAAAAAAAAACAAAACACTAATTTTTTTGAGGAATAGGCTAAAATATGAGGCAAAATCTGGACATTCAGTGAAAATCTGGACAAGTGGGAGGTATGCTTGTAATCTGATAGAGTTCAGAACTCATAAGCATTGAGGTCAGGCTGGGGAACAGAGGAAACTGTTTAGGCATGTCTTCTCTGAGGAAGGAGTTATGACAAGCAGTTCAGAATGTTGTAACATATCTGTATTTATTGGGAAGTGAACTGGTAGCTTAGATGAAGGTTCCCTTCCTGGCTGACAATACATAATGGAAAATGCACTAAGCAACTTTTAGTACATGTTGAAGAACTTACAGAATCACTCTTTCAGACAAAACAAACATAAAATAGTGGCAAGAGGTTTTAATCTGTACATATTTTTTCATAAATCAAGAAGGAAGCTCATGAAAGACAATTGCAGAAAAAAGTACTGAAGTAGATAAAAGTAGCTGCTTTTGACTCTTTTAGTGACATATTAACAAACATACCACCATTAAAGTTATTATTTCTTTCCCTCTGCTTTTAACAATAAAGTTATCCTTATTCAAGTGGGACGGTTTCACCAAAAACTAGTACACAGTCACACTTAATTGTTTTAATTTTGTAAATTAAAAAAATGTGCTCCATTTTGTAAACTCGATTAGACAATCAATGATATGCATCAGACACATATAATGCATGTTCAGTAGTTAATGGAGCAAAATAGCTGATTGACAGTAATTTTTTTGAATGCCGTTGGAGGGAGGTAATAGCTCCAAAAACAAATTTCAGTCACAGAAGAGTCTTCTTTTCTTTTCTTCCTTGTGTGATCTCACAGTGGATATATTTACGTTTCAGGTCTGTGGGGTACCCTTGCATGGTGATGAAGAGTGGCTGCTCCCTGCAAACATGCTTAACCCCAAAGTTCATAGAATGTTCTTTCATTTTGTTTCAGTCAGTCAGCATTCACATGGATAACTATCAATGCATTGACTTGAATCTGTGGCTAAAGACACATGGCTACTTCTTTTAAGAAAATGTGTACATGATAGATTGAAAAATACTCCTCAGTCTGAAATGATCAATGTCAAACTTCCCCTAAAACAGTAAAACAAGATCAAAAACAATTAGATTTGCAAACATTTTTTATCAGGGGGCAGTGCCACTGCTCAAGAGGCACACATACACAAGCACACATACACACACATACACACTATATATATATATATATATATATATATATATATATATATATATATAGGTCCACTTTGAAATCTTAAAAGCTCAAAATCTTCAAATTCAAAAGAGTGAGTCCAAAATCTAGAAAGATCAAAATACTGAAAACTCAAAATACTGAATCTCATAATATTGAAAATAAATACAGGATACAAACACTTACTATACTCCAGCACAAGTACATACAGAAACAAATGAAAGACAAACCATATTAGTCTACTCCAACTATAAGAAGGGGGACAAGCCTCCTTTGCAACCCCCATGTGGGAGGCTGCACCCCCCATACCCCCTGATACTTAAATATATCAACTCCAAGATCGCACTTCACTACACTAAGATGAGTTATGTTGTTGTATAGCAAATTAAAAGGGAACATGACTAAGGTTACAACAGGCAGTCATGAAGCACGTAATGCTACGTTTGCCATTTTCTTCTGTGGAGTGCAGTCTCAGAGTTAATATATTTAAGTAGTAGGGGGTGTGGAGGGCACTGCCCCCCACATGAGGGGTGCAGGTGGACTTGCCCAGCTGCTTATAGTTGGAGAAGAGTAAGATGTTTCTGTATGTAGTTGTGTGGGAATATAGTAAGTGTTGATGTACTGTGGGTTTTTTTTTTTGATATTATGAGATTCAGTATTTTGTGTTTTCAGTATTTTGAACTTTCGAAATTTTGGACTCAGTCTTTTGAATTTTGAGATTTTGAACTATCGAGATTTCAAAGTGGACCCATGTATATATATATATATATATATATATATATATATATATATATATATATATATACATATATATATTTATATATACACACACACACACACACACACACACACACACACACACACACACACACACACACACACACACACACACACACACACACATGCCTACATATACATGTTATTACATACATTAACTCCGCATTGAACAAGGGTTGCAAAAGGAAAAACTCTATCTTGAAGAATATAGTGGTCTCACACAAACAATAATGCCACACAGCTTGAGTATTTATCTCTCAGTCTTGACTGATTGAGCTGAGGCCATTACAACCTGATCAGCTATTTGAGAATTACTTGCAGGAAACCCTCAAAATCACTTACGACTATGTTATATGAATCTGATGCATGCACCATTGTATCCTAATGCTTGCAAATTTCTATTTGTAAGAAGACTTTAAATGTTGTAAACTGCATAAATATGTGCAGTAATAGCACAGATTTATGAATGTGTTCGATGATGTCAGTGAAGAATCTCACATTTTGTGAGAAAAATGTTGCTTTAGAATTATACAGACTATATATATTAGACTTTTTGCAACACTGTTAGAAAATATGTTTTGCTTCTTAGCAATCTTTAAGGAATAATGTCATAGTATTTGATTATCATTCTTAGGTTATACAAAATATAATGTTTTATCAATTTTCGTGTTCCCTTTCACTGTGCAAAAACACTGTAAAATATCATAAGCTTATCATGAATTTTTCAACTAAATTTGGCTTTTCATTCAAGTTCATTCCTTGTCTTTTAAACGGTGCCTATCTGTTTCATGTGTTGAACATATCTAACAACCATTCTAATTTAGTTCTACAGTAAGTTGATTCAAGTTCAGGTTTTATTTTAATTTAAAATGTTTATAACTAAACAGGAGTACAATATATTCAAACTTAAATACAGAAAATGCAATAAAACCAATATGCAATAAAACAGAAAAGTGATACAATAAAACCCTTAAGATTTTAACAAGGTGAATGTTCTTTCTGCAGTATCCACACCTGACTAGTTTTTTCCAAACCCCGCAATACATTGTCATTCTCCCAACTCTGAGAACAATCGCAATAGATCAACAATCATGACACATTGAACATGTGTACTTATAGGTGAACTATCATAACACATTGAGCACACTTACTTTCCCCTAGTATTCTCAGATTTTATACAGCTGTAGGAAAGAAAGAGGGTTGTATAATTTTTAAAGGAATAACATTGTGGAACTAAGCAATGAAGTGACACAGGTTTGACAAAATCACAGTTTTCTTGCAAATTATTTATCTGAGTCACGGCACATGTATTTACTTTCATGTTTACCTTTATGGGGGTTTCCACATTGTTTCTTTGTAGTTGTTGCCATACTGATAAGCACACTAGTTGGCATGCTTTCTCATCAAGGCTTATAATTCACTTTTACAATATATATTTAACTGCTATGAGACATTTTTTGTTAAAAAGTATCCTTAGGTACCGTACTTATACTCAACATCAAATAGCATCTCTCTAAAGACACTTGCACATGACTGCAAACTGATTCTCATGTATAAACTGTCAGTTGCTGGTTGCCTCTCTTTGATGCTTTCCAAGTGCTTTTCACATGTTAGTCATGTCTGACAAGCTGATGATTGTATGGTCACTGTGTTCTTAGTAACTAGTGTATGTCTTGCCCCCACTGTGAATTTGATAGACAACTTACTTTTTATAGCATTTATCAAAGTCTTTCATCTTTTCTCCTTTCGTCTGCAATGCTCTTTCAAAGGTAATCTGAGATTTCTTGTTTTTCATACTTTTGATTTGTTTGTACAATATTTCCCTATTTATATTTAAAGCGGAACTTCCTGCATGTTGCATAAACAAGCAACAGTACTGATTAATGCATTTATGTAGTTCAAATCAATAAAGCATGTTTTGTGAGAAAATGTTGATTTCTATACCTAAGTACCTGCAGTACTGTTTGAATACTGAATATTCCTATCTAGATATTGTTGAGGCCCAGTGTCATAATAGTTAAATATTTATAGTTTTCTTTTTGTATCATGCATAAGGTTTTTTTTTTGGTTTGGACCAGTTTGGTATGCAAATCTACTGATAAACTATATATCACTCAAGAATGTATTTATTTTTTTACATTCTTCTCTTGTCCCTTCCTTGTTTTTGTAGGTGTGCATATTTCATGTGGTGACTATTTGTAAACCCCACAGAATTTTATTTCTGCATTAATTTTTCAGGACCTCATTTTGCCTGTTTTCTTTACTCTGTTCTATGTGGACTCAGCACACCCACAATGGCAATCCGCAGTTCATTCAGTGGCTTTGTGTAACACTTAGTGCACACTTATAAATCACTTCACTTTCTATGCAAGTGAAGTAACCGTAGACAGCTGGTAAGCAGTGAGTCAACACAAGTTTTAGAAAGCCGAATCCCCTGTAATATAATCCATCTAAAGGTAGACCATTTCTTTGGTTACAGTCAGTTGACCACAGAATATATTTCTGGTGTTGCTGGACAGGAGTTACCTCACAAAGCCAAATCAAATAATAAAACAGTAAAGAATGAAAACCCCGCTCAGTTTGCTTGAGCTAAAATGAAGTATAATCGCTTAGCAAAATATAAGGGATGCAAAACGTGCAGGGAGATTCTGTAGGTGGTCAGCACTTCTAATAAAAAGATGCTACTTCAATTGGATTGTGTCAGAAACTATGCCACTTTTACAACTATACTACTACTAAAGCTTTCTTTGAAGCCTGACTTAAATTTCATGTGAAGAGCTAGCAGCTTGTGACATTAAAGCATTTAAGTAAATAAATGACACATAACACAGGAAGTGTGCTACTTCTGTGCTACCAGTTTAGTGTTATTCATGGTTTTCTAAACCATTCAAGTAGAAGCACATACACTGTAGGTTTGAATTAGAGACAATTGTTTTATTTAGTCTTCTTTGCTGAACACCATATAGAATATACAGGAGGCAAGCAGAAAGAATAGTGGTTTGAAGCAGTTGATGCTATAGACCTTGCCAAAGAATGTTTTTATTATGCAGTTTTATGTCATATTATACAATTTTATGACATGTTAAATAATACTACTTGTCACTAATGCACTGTATACTGTGTCAGTTCAAATTGATGACTATTATTGTGTGTGTAAATGTTATTTGTGGAGCTTTTCTCCCCTGGCCTCTGCTGAAAAAGGACCGATGTCCAGTTGGACTTTCTGGGTAAACAAATGTAAAATAAATAAATAATAATAAATAATTATTGTTTTTTCTTGACAAATGTACAGTTATCCTCAATTAATTCTCATACATGTTTACCAAATAATAAAATTAACCTACATTTCAAGCCACAGTGCACCACTTATCTGCCTGGTAGAAAATGATGGCTGATCTTTTTGTTTTGAACAGGATGCACTATTTTTATGCATCTATTGAGTGAATGGGGGGCGTGCATTCATACATGTTGTGAAGATCCAACAATGCATATAGTTTAGTCACCAGTTTTTGTTATTTATTGAATGCTACAACTTCATGTAAATTGAGTTGTGCTTACCATTTCATGCCAGAATGCCCATCTATAATATATTTATGGAATGAATACATTTAAATAATGTTGAAGAATGTAACTGACGTATGACCTTTTTAGTGTGCATTTTCATAGTACATAATTGCTCTGTTTTGTGATAATAATTAATCCAGGACAATTACATTTTTGAGCCTAGGGATTCACAAGGAACCCCAGCACCCTTGATAATAGATGTTGCCAAAAGGCTCTGTTTCCTTGATCATGGAAAGACCTAATTATTGGTCAATATGCATACCAGTGAGTCTCCCATAAATACAGTAAGTGCAAATCAGCACTGTCCTGTGGTAGTTATCACTGGTGGCCCCTACATTGGACTGGCACAGGCAACCCCTTCATTCACTCTGAAGCACACACACACACACACACACACACACACACACACACACACACACACACACACACACACACACACACACACACACACATGCAAACACACACACACACACACACACACACACACACACACACACACACACACACACACACACACACACACAGATATATCCCTGAGTTATCTGCAGATCCATCATGTTTTCTGTTATTTTTGGCCCTGCATATTCACACATCCTTACATCCTGACAATAATGCCAGGCATCAGGGTTTCTTTCTTATAATTTATAAAGTAGTTTGTGATTTTATTCTTGTTGCTGTATTAACTTTTTAAGTGAGTCCATGTAATAGCTTAAAACTGTACTTGATTTTACAGAACACTCCTAATATTGCATTTTATATGTGCCAGGCTATAGCTGGCTCATTTGGCACCCAGTGTACCTCCCTGATCTGGCAGTGCCCTCAACGCCAGGTTGAGGGGCAAAAAAAAAAAAAAAAAAGGAATGTTCTCCTCTCTGATACTCCTGACATCACTCCTATGTAAGAGCACCAGAAACATGTGCCCTCAGCACTCACGCTCTTTGTGACAGGGAAAAAAAAAAACACAAAATAAGTCCATTCACCAATCTGCCACTTCTTCCTTCTCTCGTAAGTAGGAGCACCAGGACCTAGCACCCTTGTAGTATACTGATACAACTTCGCATTTTCATTAGGAACATAAAAATTAAAAAAAAAAAAAAAAATGGGTTTGCTGATTACGCTCCTAACACCATGTTCCAGGAGCAATTGACCCCCTTTCACCACCTTATCTATGTTTCTGACTGCCCCTTATAACTCACTGGCCCCTGCAGTCAGTGAATAATGGCAAACATTAATATTTTGTATTTTTCAAAGTGTATAAAATACACCATAGCACAAGGCCTTACCAGTTACCATAGAGGGTTAAGGATCTTGTTTCTCTAGTTACTTTCTGTGCGAAGGACACATGATTAGAAACATTCTCCCTTCTTAAGTTTTGGGGTTTTTTTGTTTTCGTTGGGTTTTTTTTTTTTTTTTTGTTAAGACATACGATAATATGTATTTGTGGTGGCACAGGAGTAGCACTCTTGTCAAAAATTGGATGCATGCTGAGTGTAAAGGGTTTGACCCCCCCCATGTTTTTCTTTAACCTTTTTTCCAAGGGCTCAGATACCATGTAAAAGGATAACTGGTCTGTTGTGTTAGTGCAGGTAGGTAAAGCTTTATGACAAAGCTGTTTAAGAATGCCAATAGTAGAGGTCTTGAATCATTTAAGTGCCCTTAGGATACAACTTAATAGTATCCCTGGCTTCTAGGGTGCCACCCACCCATATCTTTAGTTCTGCAAAATTTGTCCTCATCTTTTTAAGCACCTTTATGGTACATTATTAGAGTATCTAGTGCCCTCCCAACATTGCAGCATTTACTCATTAGACTAGAGGGTGTGGAGTTATGACAGCCCTCCCACACACATTCATGCATACACACACACACACACACACACACACACACACACACACACACACACACACACACAGACATGTGCACACATGTGCACTCATGTGTGAGCACATGCACACATATGTACACCATTTGGCATAATGGTCATGGTCGGCACCTCTAGTGCACAAGGTGCAAGCTTCAATCCTGACCTCCAGTCAATGCCTGGAATGAGTTTGCAAGTTCTCTCTGTGTCTTTGCCAGGTTCATCATACCTCTCAAAAACATGCTGAGTGTTTCCATCTCAACCTCAGCAAGAATGGACTTGTGAGCAGCAGCAGAGCCATTAGAGGGGTCTTATAGGGCAAGAGTTGTATGGACCAACAGCTTGGAACATCAGCTGTGGTGTGCAGAATCCTCAAGATAGGAGAACATGGATCACAGACTATGGGCAGTGTCAGGGCTAGCTACCCGATAGTGTAAAATATGGCTCTACATGATTCATTCATCCTGACTAGTGTCGCCAAAATGGCATGAGTATTTGCCAGTGTCAAGTGGTCTGAGGATCTGGCCTACTCTAATCTATACCAGGGACCCATGCTGATGGTGGGATGGGTGTATGTGCCCCTACTGGTCAATGTGTGCCTGCCATAAAGCCCAGCAACCCAGGGTCAATAAGCTACTGGATGGCAAATGTCAAGATGCCCAGCTTGGGGTAACTGGGCTAGGTCTGTTGAGAATAAGATGCATGTAAAAGCAATCAACCTGTCAAACATGAATTTATGATTGCTGCACTCATTGTAGGTTCACTGACAGGATGCAGCTTGTAAATGGATGACTTGATAGTAAAGGGGATGCTGGACATCATATCTGTCCAGGAAATAAGATGGAAGGGCAGTGCAGCAAAGCCACTTAGCTTGGGATCTAGGGTCTGCCACTCAGGTGAAGAACAGGCTAGAAAATGTGTGGGAATTGTGAGGGATAGCTTTCAGTAGACAGTGAGGGATGACATCAGAAATAGTAACAAAATCATGGCAATCAGACTCCAGAGCAATGACAGGACAATAATCATAATCTCAGCGTATCCCCTAAGGCAGGTGTGTGATAGTGAGGAAAAAAGTGCATTCAAACAATAGTTCTACAACCTACTAGATAAATCAAGATAATATGAATTGATTTTGATAATGAGGGACCTGAGTGCACATATTGGGATAGACAGAAATGGATGTGAAGACTGCTTGTGTCCACATGGGTTGGGCAACAGGAATAAAGAAGCAGAGGTGATTCTAAATTTTTGACTGGTAAATGGCTTCAGGTTGGCCAACACATTGTACAGTGAGAAAGACAGTCACAGGATTACCTACAAAACATGTCAATATGCAGCTCAGGTAGACTTCCTTCCAGCAAGAAATGGACATTGTAGCAAAATCAGAGATTGCAAAGCCATCCCATTATTTTGGTCTTTAACTTACCCTATTATAGTTTGCTCAGCTTACATTCTAAATTTACATGACTAGTGTGCATTTGTATGAAATTTACCCTCTGGACCAGTCTATGTCAAACCATGTTGAAACTTGTATTTACTTTGCAGAATGTCTCTGATGTTGTCTCATATTTTGGTCTGTGCCAAAATTTATGTTTTTAGCAAGCCATTTAGGATTGCAGTCACTAAATGGGGAAGGGGGCAGGGGGCAGCTATGGTAAAAGGCATTCCACAGGACAAGAGGGCAATTTCTCATTTTCTCAGTGACACTCTGACTTTACAGAACTAGTGCACATTTAGGCTCTGGAAACAGTTTCTGAAAAACCATGTAGAAACAGTTTTGGATTTAGCAGAATACTACTGACTTTGCCTTTTATATTTTGGTCTGTGCATCATCAAATTTATCATTTTCTGTGTAATCATTGAAGATTGCCATCACTAAATTTTATTGTTTTGTCATTTGCTCAGCATACGGTCTGGCTTTAAAAGACTTGTGTGTATTTGTATGAAATGAGCTTTTGGATACTCTTCATGTCAAACAAATTGAAACAGTCCCTACTTTCACAGAATACCCTTGATTTTGCCTCATTTAGATATATTCTTCATAAAATGTGTGGTTTTCTTGCAAATCAACCAGGATCACAGTTATTAAATAATGGCAAACATTTGCCTTTCAGACTTCACATCCTTCAGAAACAGCATGCTAATGTAAAAATTACATTAGATCAACTTTCTAAGTATATAAGAGCAGTATTACAAATCTGTCCCTGATTCTAGACCTTTGTTCCTCAGCATTTTTTAGCTGTGTACTGAATTTTTGCTATGTATGCATTTTTTCAATCAGATTAGGTATAAGTGACAAAGTAACTATAACTACTGGGTGGGGGTGAGGGGTCTTTGAGGAGTAAAATAAGTTGCCATCTTGTTTTTTTCATTTAACCATCTGGTTGTACAGGACTAATGTACACTTGTGTGAAATAAGTTGGAATACTTGTGGGCTATTTACTGTTTTTTGTGACAAAAACTAGAAATTACATAACTCTCAATTGTCCCTGAATTTGCAAATTGACCCTTCTTTTGCCAAATGTTTTTGACTTATTCCTCTTTTTCTGTCAAATCATTGAAGATTCAGTTATTAAGTAATTGCAGACATTTGAGTTTCAGACCTGTTGTAGTATTTATTGGCTCTCACCAGGGGTAAATGAGGAAATGAAACAATTATTTTTGAAACACCCTTACTTTATAAGGAAGAGGGGCAATAATTTAAAGGAGCTTTTTGAAAGAAAGGGGAAAGTTAATAGAAACAACAAAATGAAGTGGGGTACATACAGATGTGGTAGCTGCAATCAATGTTTTGCTATGTTAAATCAGGCCACTTTTCATTTACCACATAGGAAGTTCACAGTGAGAGCCAGTAAATATTACAACTGTGGAGCAAAGGGGGTGGTATATCTAGGTGTTTGCATGCACTGTTTAAGTTTTTACATTGGTAAAACGGAGAGATCTTTAAGGAAAAGAGTGTATGAACACTTCTATGACATCTCTAGAAGAAAGGAAACTAGCGCATTTTTCAAACACTCCCAGAAATGTGAAAACATGAACTTGAAGTTTATGGTGCTTGAGCAAATTACCCCCGAAGTGAGAGGCGGGAGTTGGGAGACCCGTTTAGAATGTCGCAAGCTTTTTTGGCAGTTGAGACTAGATGCTACTAGCTTCCCCGGGTTAAATGATAACATTAATATTGGGTGTGTCCTGAAACTTAGAAAAGCAAAGCTTTGATTGGACAGGATTCTGATTCTGTATTATTTTTACTGTCACTTATTTATTATCATAATTGTTGTTTTTAACTTAAGTATCATATAATGATTTGGACAAGGATGTAAAGGCAAAATGTTTGATGTATGTATTGTTTGCACACATTACAATTGTCCTTTTGAAGTTATATTTTAGAGCAGAGTAGCATTATTTTAATTAATTGAAGCTAATTTAGTGATCAGCTGATTATGTAATGTTAAATATAAATGGCAATGGGACTTTGGATTTTATTCATTCCTTGAGAAAGCCTTGCAGGAGCCAGGTGAAAGCGCTTGGTTTATGTACTGGTGTGTCATGACTTATTAAAAAGTTTTGTGCATTTTAATATCTGGCTTTGGGTCCTCTGGCTTTGGGATGTCTAACAAAGAGATGGATTGATTGTGTGAGAGAGAAGACCCACAATGGTCTGGAATGACTGTTGAAGCAGGTAGGAGAATGGCATTCAATCAAGAGAGGTGGTGACAGTTGATGTGAAACCATAATCCGAGGAAGAAAACAGGAAAAAAAGGGGATGGTGATGATTGTGATGGTGATGATGACTTCTAAAATATAGCTAAAATACCTTCAGTATGATTTTCTAATCTTGTGTATTTTTATAGGTTGACAAATGCAGTATAGGGAAGGAAACATTCCTGTCCAGTAATAGTATTTGCTAAGATATGCATGAAGTCCGTTAGGTGCAAATTCCCCATTTTTTTACACATCTCACTGAATGATTGACTTGTGATATCATTCCCATAAGTATTAAATAAATGCCAATATTTTTCAAGATATTACTGTGCTATATGAGATTATGGAAGAATTTTGGTATGCAGATATATTTCCACTGTTTGACAAAATGACTAATATTATTATGTCATGTTACACATCCAAAAAGGTTTTCTTAAATTATTCAGTCCAGTACAAGTACTGACCATGTTATTATTAACCTTAATCCATTTTAGTATAGATGGACAGAAATCAGATTTACTCACAAGCTACTTTGTTTCAACCACTTTCTGATAGTTGTATCAAGACTAACTAAAATAAAAAACAGAGCTGAATAAGCACACTGCAATGAAACAGATATCTAGATTTTTTCAGTGTCCGTCTTAGTCATGTTAGCAATAGCAGACAGTATGTGTCATTTTCAAAACACTGTTTTTGTTATTTCCAGTGCTGAGCACTTTTGTCAAAATGTCACTTTTTCTGTTAAGCAAATCTTCCATGAACTGGCTAACGGGTTCTTGATCAGTAAGCATAGTAATGTTCAGTTGTGTTTTGGATGATCGGTATCATGATGGCCAGACTAGGCAGGCAGTACCTGCACTCATCAATATCACTAATGTTTTCCATCATCAGAATAAACGGCATTTATGAAGCACCATTAGTTTTTACTGTACTCATATGTGCTCTCTAAAATTTTACCAAGCACATATTTATTTTGCTCAAAAACTAGTCTTTAGCAATTTTTTCATTTACTTTACTTTAAAACCCAACACAATAATGCCTTCCTTTGTTAGATCCATGCTTGACTTGCATAAGTTAGTGTCAATCCTAGCAGGTTTGATTTGTGAATAACTTTTTTTTTTTGCATTTGTCACTATGATTTCCACAGTGAATAACTGGGTTGCATGGATTCATGCAGTTCTTTAAGTAATCAATATTTTTATGTTGCTTTCCTAAATTCTTCTAACACTAACCAAGAACTGTCTTTGATAGGGATAAATATGGTTGATGTTCTGATTTCTACCCATATTTCCGCTTCAAGACAGTTAAAAAGAAAAAAGCATCGTAGCAGTACTGCCTAACATTATTGCTCCAAAGACATGTTGCACAGATTGTAGCAGATGCCCTACAAGGAAGAAAACAGAATCAGCCTGACTAATGTATAGCATTTTGATAAAGCTCCTGCAGTATTTCCATGGAGAATACTTCAGGCAAAATTTTCTCGGCAGTGTATGCAATATTATGCTGGAGGCAATTCTCAAAGGTCGTACAAGCATCAGACAGATAACAAGCAAGTATCTGTATGTGCATATTAACTTTCTTTTCATAAGTAGCACAACATCATACAGGCTAAAGATTGACACTGAGCAGAATAAATCCTGAAAATTAAAAACAAAATATAGAGATATAAGTACTAGGCTTATTGTAAACATTTAAGGCACAATGTTTAAAAGTGGGTTCATTTGTAAAAGTAAGTAAATATGGATTGAAAACTATCGGTTTAATGTCTGTGATTGTAACATCGTCATGGTGAAAGAACTTCTGTATCCCAGAGAAGTTATGAGCTATACTGTATAAGGACACTGTGATGGACAGGTCATGCTAAAGAGTTCAGACCAAATATGGCCCACTGAAGTGAGACATGACAATCCATTCCCCTATTATAGCCAAGAAAACTGAGTGGACAAAAGCAACCAGAGATATGGCAAACCAACACTGAAGGTTGAGACCATCTGATCTGGAGGTGCTTCTCAGAAGGAAAGGTTTGGCAAATATGAATATGATTTAAATAAGCAAAGACATCACTTTTCAAGAAAGTCTGTGTAGTCAAAGTTATGTTCTTCCAAGTAGGAACATACGGCTGCAACAGCTGGACTATAAGTAAGGTGGCATGCCAAAAAATGATATCTTTCAAATGTAGTATTGGAAAAAAACTTGTGAGAATTCTGACAACTGCAAAAAGCTCAAATTGGTCAGTCCTTAAGGAAACAAACCCAGAGTGTTCACTGGAAGGTCTGATGGTTAAAAAAAAAATTCCAAAATACTTTGGCCACATAATGGAAAGACAGGATTCACTATGGAAAATTAACCCTGTAAAAGATTAAAGGCAAATGAAAAAGGTGACAGCAGACAATAAGACAGATATACAGCATTACTGATGCAATGAAATTAATTTGCAATATCTTGAAGAAGCATCTTTTGAGAGACAAGCCAGGTATGCAAAGGTCATTGAAGTAACAGAGAGTCAGAATTGATTAAATGACTAAACAGTAACAATTTGGTTGAACAAGCTGACATTTTTCAGAATGTAAAAAGGTTAACTAATATTTCTTTATCAAAGCAAGTTATATGTCTGTGAGTTCTTGTAGTGTAGCAGAATCTCTGGGCTTCACACATGTTTGGCAGTTGGCATGGAGGATTAAGGTTATACACTACAAACCTTTATCCTGTAGTCTTAACTCAGATTCACGTAGCAGATATTTGCATAATGCATTCTCTTTGTGAATCATTTAATCAGACAGTGCTTTTGGTCTTCCAATGAACATGGATTGCAAACCACAAGTTAGTTAACAGTTATATGAATAGAAGGAGAATAGTTATTTTCAGTAACAAACACAGCAGTTTCATCGTTTTGGTATAGATGGATAAAGCTCTAGCAGTGAACCAGTTGATGTGTGATCAAACAATTACCGAGGTACTGCAGGAGGCAACAGTGGGAAGATGGGGTCAGAAACTGATGCCAGATCACTCGTTTCACAGAAGAAAGCAATCCACATCACTCTACTGCTAGCACCTAGTGGATGCTAAGGGTAACAGTGTTCAACAGGTGATCCAAGGATGCATTTGGCCCTACAAGGCCACAATCATGCTTGATAGCCCTCAATACATGACATTGGAAAACTGTTCATTCTTCAGAGGGAACAGATTAACCTACTGAAAGATGATTGGGAATATGTGCTCTAGATGTGGGGCTACGGACTAAAAAACAGAATCCATGAATTTGTGATGTATGACATTACTCCCTGGCACTCAACTTTCACCTGGAGTAGAATGAGTGGACAAAGGGATGTTGCTTCTTAGTTAATTATTGTGTTGACGGTGTACCCATAAAGATCTGATGGTCAGACAGGGTTCACATTAAGAGAAAAAAATAACATTATGTAAGCTGACATTTGTCCATATTCACCTCAAGATATAAAGCATACCAAAACACTGCCATGGCAGCAGTTTATTAAGATATAAAAGAGTTACACATACAATAAATGACTGAACAGTTAATCATTTGAAACATGAAATATACAGTATAAAACACACACATCTGTAATATTTAACATTTTAATAGACAGCATTATAACTGCTCCCCATCCTTTCTCTTCAAATACAAGCAGAATTACACTCCTTCACTCACTGTAACTCAATTAACCTTTGAAGTTTTGTGCAACTGCTAACAACAAAACTGCCATGACCAAATCCACCATAACTTGAGGAAGGGGGGGGGTCAGAAAAGGGGTTTAGTCATACCCCCTCTTACTCTTTCCAGAATAAAACAAAACCTTATATAGCCTAACAAATAAACCAAAACTGAATCTCAAATAAGGGATCAGGAGGGTGGGATAAGTATAAAACC
>NC_056735.1:537808444-537843444 GCF_019279795.1 Protopterus annectens
AAAAGAAAAATGGCCACAGATATTAACAACATACAATATTTAAGGAATCTACACTACTGGTCTTAAGCTTCACAGAAGTGCTTATTTGTGTGGTCAGCAAAAAATCTTCTTGCAGATAATAAATTAACCAAGCAAGGCCATTTCAGTACTATGGTTTATGTAGAAAAATCTAATTTTTGGAATTTTAGTTATAATTGCAGTAAAGGATGTGCAGTTTATAATCTATCTATTAAGAAGTAACTTTGCGTAACAGACTTTTTGTGCCTTTTGCTGCCGTCTGCTTCCTGTCAGTCAACAGGTACTAACAAAATGGCAATTGTACAGACATTATTGTGCAGGTATTAGCGACAGTGCAATAAACAGCCTGTTCAGGAACTGCAAATGTGCTTATGTCTCATTTTTTGCAATTTATGTTTTATTTATTTGTTTAATTATTAACATATGCATGTATACATGTATGCATGTATGTGTGTAGACATTTATTTATTTATTTACCTATAAATGATCCATTCAAGACATTCTGTAGGCATGGCCCATAAAATGTACGTGCCATTAATAGATACAAATATTTCAACTTATTACTTTAATTTACTCTAAAACAAACATTAATTTTAAGAGCTCTGTACAACTAATACATTATAAAACAACATATATTGGGTTCGTGTTAAATGATTGAACAACTACAATATCAAAAGTCAGATCATCAAGATGAAAGCATTAAACATTTTTATCATCAAAAGACAAATTTGTCAAATCTCAATACATTGAATTGCAATATTTGGCCAGCAGCTGCATGTAATTTAGAATTAATATAAATATTTACTACCATGATGTTCTATATACCAAAAGTAACATGTAAGATGGGAATATTGCAGCTGTTGGCCAACTATTGCAATTTGATGCATTGAGGTCAGACAAAGTCAACTTTTAGCGATTAAAATGTTCGATGCATTCATCTCGATGAACTGGCATTCCATGTTTTAGACATTCAGTCATTTAACATAGAAGCCATATGTTAATAGTACAATATTCTTTGTGTTACAAACTTATAAGAATGGTATTCATAGTAAAATCTATTTTCTAGGCTTTAGTTATATATCCTACAGCTCTATACTGTATTATGAGAGTAGGGCCATCTAGTAACCTATAGTGCATGGATTTGTGTCTCATTAGTTATATATTATCTGTAAAGATTACTGCATAAGCAAGTACATATATCAATAAAACATTAAAATGTCATAATTGATCCCTATTCTTTTCCCTTGAAAGCATAGAGTCTGACTCTCTAATGTGCATGTTCTTTCAACATAATTTTAATTAGCTCATCCATGTACTGAAAATGTGAACTGTTTCATTGTGCACCTTTTCCAGCCATTACCCAGGCTATGATAACTGCATTATAATTTCAGTAGTTTAGAGTTTCCATTCAACCAGCATGTTTGTCTACAGAAAAATGAATTCAGATGTAGGGGCATAATACACATAGGACATGGATGATCCCCTGGGGCTAATGAGCATAAACTTTAATCACTGAGACTGTGCACCAGTATCATGTCAATCCTATCTCTAGAAATTATCTGTGTTTACCAGAATGCCTGTAAAATCAGTATTGTGCACTAGTCAGTGTATTTTCAGATGTAAAAGTGTTAATCGTGCTAGTGTTATAGGTACTGTGGAGAGTATGAATGGTGCCAGTGATACTCATAGCCCTTAAATGCAAAAGGAAGATCAAGAACTACATACTATATACTCCTTTAAGAACTGGGACCTGGTAAAGCTATATGATGCAATGATCATAGGGTGAGATAGAAATATAAATTGGATAAACTCTCATCAGCTTATAAAATACATAGTATGCAAGATACAAGAACTTCCACTACACTAGCTGGGTTGATGACCCTTACAGGTCTTTTTGAAATCAGGATGCTTTTTCAGGTATAGTTTTCATATGGAGAAGATAATATGTGTTGTCCAGTACATAAACAACACTTCAAAGCTCATTAGTTGACTGCTGTCAGTATACCTGATAGCAAGTTTTTTAAGTGACTGTGAACTGTGTAATACGTTTTGGCAGATGATGACTGTCTCTGAAGTTAGTTGCTGCTAGTTCTGATTTTAATGTCTGCTAGCACCAATTTGACTTATTACAGATAGTTTTAAGGGCTATTGGAAATCTTTTATTTATTTATTTTTAACTGCTTTTATATTTAGTGGGTGGCTTGTTCTGAAACAAGTATACATTGCTCCAATGAATATAGCAGCAAATTCATTCATTCATTCATTCATTCATTCATTCATTCATTCATTCATTCATTCATTCCCAGATTACATGTTTAATTCATTTCTATGTTGATGATGAGTCATAGCCAATCCAGGCATTCACTGGACAAATATAAAGTATCTTATCTTATAGTGGACGCCATTCCATCACAAGATGCTCATGCAAACAATTGATAATCTGGAGGTTCAACTATTAAGTTATTTCTCTCCTGCTCTCTCTCACTCTTTTTTTTTTGGAAGACTGAAAGTTATGCAGATGTAGAAAGAAAATGGAGATGGAGACCTCCCCACAAAAAAGTGTGTGTGTGTGTGTGTGTGTGTGTGTGTGTGTGTGTGTGTGTGTGCGTGCACATGTGTGTGCGTGTATGTGCATGCATGTGTTTGCGTGTGTGTGTGTATGTGTGTGTGTGTGTGTGTGTGTGTGTGTGTGTGTGCATGTGTGTTTGTATGTGTGTGTGTGTGTGTGTGTGTGTGTGTGTGTGTGTGTGTGTGTGTGTGTGTGTGTGTGTGTGTGTGCGCATGCGTGTGTGTGTTTGTATTTGTATGTGTATGTGTGTGTGTGTGTGTGTGTGTGTGTGTGTGTGTGTGTGTGTGTGTGTGTGTGTGTGTGTGTGTGTGTGTGTGTGTGTGTGTGTGTGTGTGTGTGTGTGTGTGTGTGTGTGTGTGTGTGCACGTGTGTGCGTGTGTGTGTGTGTGTGTGTGTGTGCTGACCAGAATAATGTAATGATCACCAAAAGGTCTGTTTCAAACATAAACTTGGCATACCACACAATATTACAAATATGATGGTTCAGCCAAAAGCATCAAAACTAGAAATAACCATGAGTAGTTCAAAATATGTGAGTTCAATAATTAAGTTGAGGTGAGAGTGCCAATAGTTTAAGTGGATTAAAGTCTAAGGGAAAATGAACAGTGAATGGGGCTAAAGATGTCTCAAATAAATGGTAGGCGATTAAAACAAAAGAATTTCCTCTGTCATAGAGAAGGGGTGCTATCTAGAAAGGATTATAATCTTACTGGCACATGTAAGATAATGGAAGAGAATGACATATTTTAGACCTAGATGTGACTAGGACAATGTCAAAGAGGGACAATTTATTTTGTATTCTACTGAGGACCAATAAATCACTGTCAATAGGCCACAGAGGAGATGCTAGGGTTGGAATGCTGGAAAAAATTGGGTGGAAATGGGAGTTCAGCAATTTAAGAAGTAAAAATACAAACAGAATAACAGCTGATTATATACAGCAGACTGAGTCAGTTCCCTTTGTCTTGGTATTAGACTCAAATTCCAAAGGATATTGCATCAGTCTGGTTACTGCTAGCAATTTTGTGACTATTGGCCATATGCATAACTCATTAATTGCCTCCCATCAGCTAGAAATCATTATAAGACATGCCTTATAAAGTTAGAGAATGGCAATGTAGCTATAGTTAGAGAAAGTAAAGTGGAGATAGCAGATATAAGAAATAAAGACATTGCTCCAAGTCATGGCATAAGTTCATAGGATTGTTGGACAGGCACAGGTCTAACTAATCAGTAATTACATCAGTCTCTCAAATCTCATATTGCAACTTGCAGGGGCTCATGTATTCATGTGATTTGTTTTTGGAGATATGAATTGATGGGCCGCGTTTAATTTAGAGTAGATGTTTATTAGATGGGTTACTATGGAGGCTGAACATCTTCTGCTCATGGGATGTTTTAAGCCAAGGCTGTCTAATTGTAAAGGGCTCTTTAATGCTCAGTATGTCATTCGTAGGTCTGCTTTTAAAAGGAAATAATATAGAAAAAAGCCTTCTGTACTCTTTGTTATAACACAAACCACAATGGCCTTCAATTTTCTGTGTCTGGAACCTTTGCACTATCTCCAACTGTTCTAGATGATCTCTGAGTTGAAACAAAACAGGGTACAGTATTCAATAATTGGTCTGAAAACAGCTTTTTTCTTTAAATAGGGACAATTACAGGGTACAGTATTCAACAAGTGCCGTGGCCTGAAAAAAATTTTTAAAAGAGAGATAATTAACATTTAGCATCTCTCTCAACCTGATAAAGAGTCTGGTGTGCAAATCTGTATAATCTGTATACAACAGTGGCTGCATGTGTATTGAATGTAAGGCCAATATCTGCAAGAAGAGAGAAGGATAATACTTTCAAGTTTGCAGTCACCTGCATATTTGCTGAGTCAGACAGTGGAGTCAGTCATTTTTGACATCTGAGAAAAAAAATGTCAAAATTGAATGGTCTCAGGAAAATGTCTTGAGGGATTCCAATAGTGTTGAAGAATGGTGTGGAAAGAAGTCCTCATATTCTTTCCTGTTGTATGTGATCATCTAACCAGTTATAGACCCAAGTTTTCACATCTACACTTACTTTCAGTCTGCTTAGATTATGGTTTACTGTGTCATGGAGTATAGCATATAATGCTTTATCCAGAACAAGGTTATTCATACATTATCTACCTTTGACAATGCAATACTGGATTTTGTCATGGAGAAGGATGTTTCATGTGTCTGTATAAATATGTCTGATGATGACTCATTTCATAGATGGTATTTCCCAGTGTTGTCTGGACTATGCTCCAGATTTGTGTTCTAGAGTGCAACTGTATCAGATGGCTCTGTTACAGGAATACCAATTTGTTACACCACACTGATTTCTTGTTTCTACCCCTTTATTTTCAGATTTGGTTATAGAGGGTCTTATTACTTTCACCAGTCTAAATACCAAGTTTTACCTGAAATGAAACTTTGCTTATTTGGATTGTCATCGTAAGCACCTTTTGGATTGGGTTTATCTTAAACGTGTTACTTGAGTTGTGTAAATTATGAAGGCATCATATTATCTTTTCTTTTAGTTTAATATATATTGGTTTTATAAGTCCACAACTCCACTATAGAGGGAATGTGTGCATATGTACACACTTTGTTGATTAAAATGTGATAGTTTTGGGACTGACATTGTGGGTAAAAAGAGTGTACTGTTTAAAAAAAAATATTTCAAGGACACAACTCAAAACTGTGAAAATAAAGTAAAATAAAATACCTACATACATATATACATAAATAAATAAATATCTACCTAAATAAATAAATAAATAAAAACTTGCAGAGCATCCAGTGTCTGAAATACCACACTCCTTCAAGTCATGTACACCAGCAATGGGGTTGCTTTATCTTGAGGCAAGGACAAATCTCTGAGATACTGCAATCATGATCTCTAAAACAAAACATGGGAGGTACACCTTAATTGTTGTACATTAGAATGTTTGTTTCTAATGTGGTTCATTTAAGCTTCACATCAAAGACAGATAGATAGGTACACAAATAGATAGTCAGATACATTGACAGATAGATAGATAGATAGATAGATAGATAGATAGATAGATAGATAGATAGATAGACAGACAGATAGATAGATATATAGATAGATAGATAGATAGATAGATAGATAGATAGATAGAGAGATAGAGAGATAGCTAGAGCGACAGATAGACAGACAGTAGACAGATGTTTCTACTACAAGTCCTTGAGTCCTAAGATCTCAATGAACACTGTCTTGAAGCATGGGACTGAAGCATCTTGTAGCTCATTTAAGCTGCTGTTCATGCTCAAATTCAAATATGAGTTCATGCCAGCAGCTGCAGTACTTTACTTAAACCAATTATTGGATTTTGAGCAAGGTAAAGTGTAGCAGCCATAGGAAGGGAGTGGGAGGGGAAGGAGGATTTTAGGGTTAGAGAGTGGGAAGGTCGTTTTAGGGTAAGGGAGTAGTAGAGGATTTTTAGGTTTAGGCTATGGGAATGGAGTTTAGGTTTAGGCAGCAGGAAGCGAAATTACTTAAGGGAGCTAACTAGGAATTTAAGTTTGGGGGTTAAAAAAATAGGATGAGGAATAAGGTTAGGAACTGGGTAGGAGTTTAATGATTAACACTAGTACTCTAATAGGGATATACAGTTTTATAGGGTGTGGTGTTGAGAGAGTTAATTGTTAAGTAAGATTGAGCTAGTGGGAGTTAGAGCACTTGCCTTATTGATCAAGTGGCAATGAGCAAGTGTGAGATGAGCTAATAGCAAGCAAGCACTTTAAGTAGACCCACTATGGATGGATATATATATATATATATATATATATATATATATATATATATATATATATATATATATATATAGATATAGACAGATATAGATAAAGATATAGATATAGATTTAAATATAGATAGACTGATTGGTAACATCCATTTGTCTATTGTATTGACAGCATGTGATTGGATACCTCACTGAATATAAGTTTGTAGTATATGTATATACTTTGCATCATCATTTGCTTTTCTCTAGTGATGGTTAAATATATATATATATATATATATATATCAATTTGTGGGAGTAGCTGAGAACTGTTGTTCTTTACATTGCCACCTGCAAGCTTTTGTGATATAATAGCTATAAATTTATTATGAGAGATATGTGAGATATAATACAACTACACATGAAGAAGGACATTATTCTTCATTACGTATTTACTTATCCATGTAATAGCTATACATTTCTTATGTGAAATACATGAAGAGGGATATTATTCATTTAATTATATATCCATTTGATAATTTTGTGAGTGAACATATTCAGTAAATACAACTTGGCCACAACTTCAGTAGAAATCAAACATGCTAAATATATTTCAAACAGACTGCATGTAAAATAAATGCAAATAAATGTAACCACAAATTAATATATGAATGTACAAATCTGGAAAATATGGCACAAACTGTTTGCTGTATTAAAATGTTGGCATTATGCATAGATGGGTCTAAAGTAAATGTTATTTAAGATTTTATATACTAACTTTAGGTGTGAGATATAGATGAGAGGCAAACCATTTTAAAGCTATATACTAGATATGAAACATTTATATGAGGTACATATATAAATTGAAACCACTTATATTTATATTTCTTTAAATGTTAGCTGTATAATTTTGTATTCTAATTGTCTTAAGGTGGTACAAATGTATATATAACATCAAATGATTACACCATCTGGCTCACTAATTGAAAAAATAAAAAGTCATCATTCTACAGTGTAGTGTGATGGATGTCAAGATAATAAAAAATGTCAGCAGATGAAGAAAATAAACAATAAGAGTGGTGAATAAAGATGACAAGCCTGGGTAATGTTGGACAACAATTTTAAATTAATAGTCTTTGCAATAAACTATAATGAAAACTCATGTTTCCATTTTTTATAAGATGTTTATGGGATTTTATGGGTAGCTTACTGATTTTATTATGATTTATTAAATAAACAACCCGCTAATTTCATTGAGCATTGGTCAAACTAACTTTGTTCTTTCTTCTGAGGGAAAAATCTAGTTCGCGCTTCATCTGAAAAAAATTTCTTCTTTATAGAGGTGCATGTGGATGCAAGACTTGATGAGAAAATAATAAAATACATTCATCCTAACACCTTCCATAATACAGCAATGGTTCCAAAGCTAAAGGAAATTACATTTGCTATAATATAATTAATAAGGCAAATCATATTTTTGTGCTATAAGGTTATGACTTCTGAAGTATTACACAGCTCATTTGCAAGACTATAGGTTAATGTGCATAACAAATTCATCAGTGTAAACAGTGGCATTTATGTAATGCAAACTTAAAAGACAGTGGGCCAGATTCATGAAGGCTTGCACGGAGTCTAAGAGTAGAGTAAGACTCCATGCAGCCAACATGTCCGATGAGCGATCCAGGAACAGATTGCAAACAGCCCCTTAAACTGCTCCTACATGGACAGGGCTTGGATATGCAAATTACCTCACTTGCAGCCAAAAGGCATGCAAATGAGGTAAATTTGCGATCCAGGAAGCACAAACCTGTCCGATTAGGAGCCGTGTTATTTGCAGAAATGTACTCAGTTGACAACTGAGTACCGTTTTCAAATAGCACAATGGAGCTGTGACAGCTCCAAATAAAGGTTGCATATGGTTGAGGAGGCATGCCAATGGTCAAATATATGGCCATTGGCAAATTTCCCCGATGCAAAAAATAAAAATATTTTTTTTTCCTCAATCGGCGAGGTTTAAGCTTAGCACAGCGCCGCACAAATGGGGTGCGCTATAAAAATCATAAAATAAGAAAATAAAAGCCACAAATAGGCATTTTATAAGATATCATAATATACAATGCAAGAGAATGGCAGGCTGAAGACAACATGGCTACCGAGTAGAGGTTGCCAAGGGAGGAATTCAGTCCAAGAGATGTAACCAAACATTACTAGGTAATCCTATGCAAATGAGGGTAAGGATAGTGAATCACAAGTTTTCATAGCAAATGAGCACAGTCAGTGGAGTGTAAGATTTAAGATAAGGGGAGTAACAGAGTAGAAGATAGGTGACATCACGAGAGGGGCATATATGAAAGAATGTAAGCTCATTGGAGCAGAGTGGCATGTGTCTGCTGTCAGGTACTCATCAATGGAAGAGGTGTGTCAGCAGGTATCCTAGGTAAAGTTAAGAAATGGAAGATGTATGCAGTGAATAAATATTACTAAACCTTCTTATAAAAGTGTTTAGAATGTGTTTGCATGCGTGTGCATGCCTGTAGAACTGAGAAACACTGTGCGTGCGCGTTTAAGCTGGAGTAAGTGTCATTAATACTGTTGACATTTGTGTATGCGCGTTTGTACCTGTGTGCACACGTTTAAGCAGGAATTAGCAAGTGTTGGGCTGTGCAAGCTTGTGGCCGCGTATGTGTGCTTGTGTGTGCGCATGTGAGTTGGTGTGCGTGCATGTGAGCTGGTGTGCACGTGTTTGTGCTCGTGTGCGCAGCGCTGCCCCTTGTGGAAATAGGAAGGGAAAAGGAAGCACAACAAAAAGTAGGAAGTTAACCAGGGAGAATCAGCAGAGCTAGCAGGTAGAAACAATCAGAATCAGGCAATTACACAGGCAGTACACTAGCCCAGCCCAGCCCAGCACTTAAAACTCTGCAAACAACTTTTTACCATGTATTGCTCAGACACACTGCAGCACTGCAGTCAGCTAAGAGAAGTGAATACTGAAAAAGCTGTACTGAGACAAAAAAATGTTAGGGGCTGCCATTGCTGTCATAAGACAACATATGCAATATGCTGAGAGTGGTGACAATGTTAATGCTGCTGATCAACACCCAGTGCGGAGACAGAGAAGAGTGTACAGGCCCAGGGTAACCTACCAAAGGCTACATGAGCTGGAGATAGTGGAGCGCTATAAAGTGGACAGATACCTCTTGCAGCAAATTGTTGAGCTGTGCAGGCCACGCCTTACACACAGTACCAACAGAGGGGAACTCATTCCAGTGGAAACCAAGGTATGTGTTGGCCTACGAATACTAGCAACAGGTAATTTCCAGAGACCAACTAGTGATATGATGGGGATATCACAGGCATCAGCATCCAGGGTACTGCACCAGTTCCTGGATGCCATGTCAGCACATGTCGGTGATCATGTATATTTCCCGAATTCCTGTGAGGTATTGGCCAGCAATATGTGTCTTTTCCAGCAAATATCGACATCAGAATGAAAGAATATCCACAATATACACAATAGTTCTCCGGTTCTGATATGACAAAACACTATCAGCACATACAGATAAAGCAAACTGTTTAACAAAGTTAAGCTCTTTCAACCAAATCGGCTGGACTTCATCTGAACTTAGTTTGTCGTATCAGTTCGTTCTTTTGTACTTTGACTTCATTAAATTGTGGATTTACCATATTTTTTGGCAGTCGCGAGCACTTATTGGTGGAACCGGAGAACTATTTTCCAGCAAATAGCAGAATACCCTGAGGTAGCGGGTGCAATAGACTGCACGCACATACGTATCAAAGCACCAGCTGGTGAGCGGGGTAGGGCCTACATTAACCGCAAGGACTTCCCCTCCATCAACTGCCGGGTTGTGTGTGATGCCCAGTGCATAATAATGAATGTGTGTGCTGGCTGCCCTGGAAGCTACCACAATTCCCATTTCTGGCATCTGACACAGCTGTATCAGACATTTTCCAATGGGGACATTCCTCACGGTCACCTAGTGGGGGGGTGCTGGATATGCACTTGAGCCGTGGCTGATGACACTCATCAGAAATGCACACTCCTGAACAAGAATGCCATAATGAGGCACACGCACAAACATGAAATGTAATCGAGCATGTGCTTGGGCTGCTCAAGTCACGGTTACGGTGCCTGGCACATCTGGTGGAGCCTTGCAGTACTCACCAACTACATGTACCCAAATTGTCATGGTATGTGCAATGCTACATAACATGATCCTGCGAAAACAGCTGCAGCAGGATCAGTATAGGTGTGGGCCACACAGCCCCCCCCCCCACCAATGCCAAGGCCATCACAGGCAGAGTGTGACTCGGAGGAGGAACAACCTGAGCCTGCCCCAGTAGGCAGAAGGAGGCATGCCCAGTATGCTTTGGCCTTGGCAAAGAGGCAATGCATAGCACATACACTGGCTCAGTAGGAGCCCTGGAAATGATACCTCTTCCTAACCCACACATATAGTAAAAGGGATGACTAAGTTGACACTCCCTGTTCCCAAACATGTATAGGGAGTGTACGAATTGCATCCAACAAAGGCAGCCCTACAGCACCACCTGAGGCATGATTGCATTTTGTTAACCAATATAAAGCAATGCTAAACAGCTTTGCCACTATATAATAATATGTAAACACAATCATACACACTAACCGCCACAACTTTTGACAATTTTCAGCAATATTGGCCACCATTCATCAATGTTGACAAATGTTGAGCAAGTCTGGTCAAAGATGGCCATATTTCAGCAAAAGCAGGTAAACATACACAAATATGCTTTGCTTGACCTTAAGGAGTCTGATCTGCACAACAGGAGAATTTAAAGCAGTGACAGGCCTTGAACCCAGGATACCATACACTATAGTCTAAGTACTGAACCACTAAACCTTGACAGTATTTCGCTGGTCAGCCTGTAGGAAGACATGTTGATAAGTCTATGCAAAGTGTCTCAAGGAAACCCTGCAGGCACAGCATAATTCATGTTGAGTTATGACACACAGGTTGCATTATAAATATAACTTGATGTACAACACACATACTATACATGTTAATAATGTCCGTGTTCACACATGTTAACAAATGTATTGGACCCCAGACAGAAACATACTGACAGGTTATACTGGGCATGCCCACACACTTAAATAAATGAGAAAAATGTGAGGCAACAAAACACTGAAAGGGCAAACTGAGCATGCTCACACACTTAGGCCATGTGTGCATGCAGCAGTGTGCCAGACATGTCTGGTGGTTCATGTGTTAACCCAGGAGCCCCTCAAAAGCCAACGGTCCTGGCTTGTACATATACTTATAAGATAACAGACATATATAAAACATCTTGGAAGTCAGTCATAATCACATATGTACTACAGATACATATGTTGTACATAGAAAGTAGGAAAGCAAAGAAGATAACAAACCTGCAGTCAGTATCAACAATAAACAATGTGCACACCAAACAGTATCATAGGTACATAGTTTCATTGCTTGATAGTAGGTATCAGCCATAGGGCATTCATAATGCTATCCAGACTGTGCTTGGCTTTCACCACCCTGTAGACTACTATATTGTACCTTGGAATAGTAGGTCACACAAGATAGCTGTTGTATGGTTAGTGTATTGTGCCTCTGTCTAGCAGGGACACAGAAGACATCCCATGGGTAAATGAATGATCACCCATACCCTCATTGAGACCTCCACTGAAGAGGGTCAGTGAGTGTCTCCGCCTAATGTGGAGTGTGAGTATGTTCCACAATGAGTGTAGCCGCTGTGATATGAATCTGGCCCTGCTGCATGTAGTAGGACTCCTGTGCCGAGTTTGACGTCCCTGTATCGTGTAGCTGTAAGGGATACAGATATCCTGAGGTGGAGCATGACCAATACATCTTGTTTGTACATGGCTGTATACAGCAGTCACAGATTGCATCTGGGTAGGCATTAAGCAACTGAGTACATCTTGAGTGTCTGTAGCTGAACTTTGTAGGCCATCTGTAAGACTCTCCTGTTGGGTGAGGTACCTTTGTGGTCAGTAAATATGCTGCAGGTGTCGGATAAGGTACATCCAAAATGGGGCATTGTACCCAAGTATGGTCCTGATGAGTACAGGTGCACAAAGATTTCCCTTGCTTCATAAGTGAAACCTTTATGGATAAGGTGGGATATATAGAAGGCCTACATAAACACTTTGCCAATGTTCATAGGTTCATAGGTTCATACTAGGCTATCTGCCCTAGGGCATTTGTAAGCCTAGCCAGAGCGTGTTTGGCTTTTGCCACCCATTTTCAAGTGAGTTTTAATATGCCCTTATTTGAGGTTAGTTAACTGTGCCTCTGTCTAAAAGTGACACAGAATTGATACCTGGGGTAAACATATGGTCTCCCATCCACTCGTCAAGATTCCTCTTGAAGAAAGTCAGTGAGAGACTCTGCCTAACTTGGACTGGGATTCACTTCCAGAGTGAAGGGAGCCTCTGGGTTATGAATCTGTCCCTCCAGCATGTTCTTTTTATTTCTGTGCTGAGGTTCAAGTCCCTCAAGTGCGTAGCTCGATGAGATTTGGATTTTATGAGGTGCAGTATGTCCATTAATTTTGAGTTGGATATGGCTTTATACGTCAGGCACAGATTGCCTCTTAGCAGGCAGTATGCAACTGAGTAGAGCTGGAGTTTCTTTAGCCGGGCAGTATATGGAATCTGTTTGAGCCCTTTGATCCTCTTGGTGAGGTACTTCTGGGGTCTTTCCCGTTGCTGCAGGTGTCGGGTAAGGTACATCCCAAAAGGGGCATTGTATTCGATTATGGGCCTGATGAGGGATGAGTACAGAGGCACAATGACCTCCCTTGATCTGGATGTGAATCCCTTCATGATTAGGTGGGTTATATAGAAGGTTTTCCTAACTACTTTGGCCACGTGGTTATCAAAAGATAGATTGCTATCAACTTGGGTCCCCAGGTCCCTAGTTACTTCTTCTGTGCTTAATGGCTTACCACCCATGTGGTAATTTGTGTGTACTTTGTTTTTGCCAAAGTGGATGACTATACATTTTTTGGCATTTAGCTTGAGGCCATGGGTCTGGCACCAGTTATCTGTTTCTATGAGACCCTTTTGGAGGATGCTTGAGTCAGCTGGAGAGTCAATTATGGCACCCAGTTTGCAGTCATCTGCGAACTTGGTCAGCCACAGTCCTCCTGTATTGGCCTGTACCTCTGAGAAATATATACTGAACAAGAGAGGTCGAAGGACTGAGCCTTGTGGGATGCCACTTGTAACTGGTTTGGAGTCTGACATGGCTTCAGCAATTCTGACCATGTGGGTTCTGTCCTTGAGCCAGTTTGCAACCCATCTAGTGACATAGGGATTTATATTTAAACTGGACAGCTTATCTATGATGCCTGAGTGGGGTATTTTATCGAAGGCTGTTGCTAGGTCCAGGTAGACTGTATGGACCACCTTCCCCTCATCAATGGCCTTGGTGACTGTTTCAAAGAAATCAACCAAGTTTAAGAGGCATGCTCTGCCCTTAACAAAGCCAAACTGGGTAGGTTCCAGTGACTGTAAGTCCCCAATGTCCCTATTTATGATTTCCATGATGATACTCTCCATAGCCATGCAGACCAAGCTGGTCAGGCTTATGGGGTGATAGTTTCCAGGATCTGTTGAGGTGCCACCTTTGTGGAGAGGGACCACTGTTGCTGTACGCCATTCTTTGGGTACATATCCTGTAGTAAGGCTGAGAATGAACAGTAGCTTTATGTTGGGGCTCAGCTCTTCTTGGAGTTCATGTAGGATGCAGCCTGGGACACCGTCTGATCCCACTGATTCTGTGATTTTTGCTTTGGAGAGGGCGGCTCTTACCTGAGCATCTGATATGTCAGTGGGGCAGCACTCTGCTGGGTTACATAATTGTTCATTTGGGGGGGGGGACGTTTGCGCTGAACCTGTCAGCCAGGATATTGGCAATGTCTGTGGGATCAATGTATATTCTGTCATTTTGGACTAACTCTGTGCATATCTGGGAGTTTCCACCCAGGTTCCTAACATAAATAAAGAAAGCCTTGTGATTATCTTTAGTGTCCTGTGCAGTTGCTTCTCGAAACTGGCCTTAGATGATTTCATGAGTGCCCGTAGTCTCTTGCTAATACTGATTACAGATGCCTTCCCTTTTAGGGAGTTTGCTCTGTCATGCAGTAGCTTCCTCCTTCTATTGTATAGTTTGTTTATGGCTGGGCCCACCAGACAGGACACTTGCCTTTGGGGGATTGGCCCTTGGTTTTATTTGGGATTGCATGATCCATGCATCCCTGTAGGTGATCATAGAAGGCATTTATAAAGGAATCTGCCATCTGGACCGTATTTTCCAAAGGCCTGGGGGCTTTGAAGGATTCCACCTCAGTTTGGAGGACTGTGAAGTTTGCTTTAGAAAGCTTTTTTACTGTTGTTTTCTGGGCAGGGGGTGGGGACAGGATGTGGATATCCATTGAGATTAATTTATGGTCAGATCTCACCAGTGAGGGATACACTTCCGGTCTGGAGCATAAAATCCCCATGTTGGTGATGATCAGGTCCAGTATGTTTTCCCCTCTTGTGGGAGTGTTGACTAGTTGTTCCATAGCATTTGAGTTTATAAATTCTAGGAACCTTTGGGCTAGGGTGTTCGAGCTACAGTAATGCTCCCAGTCTATGTTTAGGTAGTTGAAGTCCCCCAATATAATGGTGTTTGGAGAGACCATCATATTTTCCAATGTTCTCAGGAAAGCCGAGTGGGGTTCCTGGGTTTGGGCAGGTGGTCTGTAGCAGGCTATAAACTGGGAGGCAGTTTTACCAACTGTTAGTTGCACATGGATAGTCTCTGATCTTTGTGCTGTACCACCAACCTGGAGGTGTGGGTATCTTTGACGGAAATTGATACTCCCCCTCCTTTTGTGGTTCAGTCTGAATTTTGTGGCCAAAAAGTATGGTATGAGGTATAGCCTAGTAGTGCTGAGGCACTCTCGGGAGCCTTGAACCAGGTCTCAGTCACTGCTCAGACATCGATGTTCTCCATGCTGAGGAGAGTTTTGAGTGCGTGCATCTTGAGGTTATGACTTCTGGCATTGAGTAGCATTACCCTTATTTTCTTTTCCCTTGTGTTACCTATGGAGGTGGGTTTGTCTTTTGAGCCTTGCATAAAAAAGGCACTATGGTGGTGGCAAGAGCCTTCACCAATATTCGAAAGCCCAGGGATAACAGGTGCAAGCCGTCCCTAGCGAAGCAGCGTGGCTTGTCGAGCACATCATCCTAGGCTGACAGGCATTGGATCCCCTTTGAATGACACCAGTACTTAAGCCAATATTGTGGCATTATTCTTGGTTATGGTAAGATGCTACTCAAGGTCAGGGCCATACCAGCCCAGCCTGCATGCTCAGAGAGCTCCTGTATGTCTCTTTTCATGTAGTCCAGGGAGGTACGTCTCAGGTCATTCACACCAGCATGTCCAAAGGAGAGATGGATATTTACTTTTGTCCACAAATCCCTAAGTACACCTTCTGTATGTAATGGATTACCATCTATGTGTTAATCTGTGTGCAGTTTGCCATTCCCAAAGGTGATGACTATGCATTTCATGGCATTTAGCTGTATGCTATGGCTCTGGCACCAGTTAAACATTCCTGTGATCCCTCATAGGATGATACTTGTGTCAGCTAGAGAGTTGATGATGGCACACAGTATACAGTCATCTGCCACCTTGGTCATCCACAGTCCTCCTGCGTTAGTCTGTACCTCAGAGAAATATATATGGAACAAGAGAGGTCACATAACTGAGCCTTGTGGGACGCCACATGTAACTGGTGTACACCCTGATATGGCATCTGCAATCCCAACCATGTGTGTGCTAACCCTAATCCAGGTTGCAATTCTTGTGACATATGTGTTGATATGCGAGCTGGTTAGTTTATGTAAGATGTCTGAGTGGGCTCTTGTGTCAAAGGCTTGTGGTAGGTACAGGTAGGCTTTGTCAACTACCTACCCTATGTCTATGGCCCTGTTAACTGTTTTAAAGAGGTCAACCAGGTGCAAGAGGCATGTGGTGCCCTTAACAAAGGTGAATTGTGTATGACCCTGTGTCTGGAGGTTGACAATGTCTGTGTATGGCTTCCATGATGATACTCTCCATAGCTTTGCAGAACAGGCTAGTCAGGCTTATAGGGTGATAGTGTCCATTGTCCCGTGTGGCAACACCTTTGTTGAGTGGCACTACTGTTGCTGTATGTTATTCCTTGGGGACATATCCTGCAGTACGTCTGATATTGAATATTGATGTTATGTGACGCTTATGTCTGTCATGAATTCTGCATGAGTCACAGTCTGGGTCACGTAGTGGTCCCATTGCTGCTCTGTTATTGCTTTGTAGAGGGCAGCTCTCACATGTACATCTGTGATGTCAGGGAGGATACACTCCGTTGGGATGGGCATTCCTACATTTGTGGAATGGTAGGAAAAGTATGCACTGAGCCTGTCTGCCAGCATGTTGCCAATGTCTGTGGGCTCAGTGTATGTTGTGGTAACAATACACTACAACATAGCATATGTGGGAGCTCCCACCCAGGTACCTGACATGAATAAAGAAGGCCTTGTTATTGTCATTAGTGTACTGTGCATTCATACTGTCGAAGCAAGCCTTAGATCATGTTATGACTGATTGTAGCTAGCCGCTAGAACTGATCAGAGTTGCCTTCGTTTTGTGGGATACTGCTCTATCATGTAGTAGCCTCCACCTGTTGTTGCATAGTGTATGTATGTCCGGGGTCCACCACACAGGTCACCTGCCTTTACAGGACTGACTCTTGGATACATGTGGGATAGCATGATCCAAGCATTCCTGTAGGTGTCCATACAATGGGTATCTAAAGGATACTGTGGTCTGAGTCATAGCTGACACTGAGCTGGGGGTTCTGAAGAAAACCACCTTGGTTCAGAGAAGTGCAGCATCTGCTTGTCAGAGGTAGCTCACTGAGATTACCTAGACTGGGTGTGTGGAACGGATATGGTTGTACAGTGAGATAAATGTATGTTCTGACCTTACCAATGAGGGGTATACCTCAGGTGTGCAACATAGAGACCCAAATTGGGTAAGGACTAGATACAATCTGAATACCCCTCTTGTGGTGGTGTTGACCACTTGTTCCATAGCATGTCAGGTGACATACTTGCGTAATCATTGTGTGATGATTTTGGGCCTTGAGTAGTATATACATTCACTGTTTGGCTACTTGATGTCACCCACTATAATTTGATTGCAGAGACCCACATATCTGCCAATGTTCACCGGAAAGGCAAGTGTGGTCCCTCCATTTGTGAGTGTGGTCTGTAGCAGTCTATTACCCAAAAGGCAGTGTAGCCCACTGTAAGCAACACATGGATGGTATCCGATGTTTTGTGCATTACTACTCACCTGGAGGTCTGTGTATCTTTGCTGTATATGGATATTCCCCCTATTTCCAGGTGTGTCCTGGTTAATGTAGACATATATAATTGTATGAAGTGTACCCTGGTAGTGCTAGTGTGCTTTCAGGACACTTGACCCAGGTTCCTGTGACTGCACAGATATTGATATACCCCATACTGTAGAGATCCTTGAGTGCATGCATGTACAGATGTAGATGTCTGGCATGGAGCAGCATCACTGGTAGTGTCAGTTACCCTGTATTGTCTATGGAGGTGGTTGTGTCTACTGTGGCTTGCCTATAAAAGGCAATATTGTGGTGCAAAGTGCCATAGGCAGTATTTGAAAGGCCAGGGGTGACAGGTGCAAGCTGCCCCTAGTGAACCAACATGGCATGATCCTACTGACAGAAGGCCCTATCATCATACCAGGAGATATCACATGTAGAATGGGTAAACAGCTCCTTCCCAGGCTCATAACATGGCATTGATGGGATCACATTGTTTCCCTATATGTCTCACAAGTGAACTGCAGAACATACAGGGTCTGCACCTGAACAGTCTGCTGAGCCATACCCTCTCTACAGAATATGTTAATGTTGATTGTGTTCCAGCAACACATGCCACACTGCAGAAGTGTTGGTGCACAACAGACCATGTGAACTATAGTCATATATCTCTATGATGTCTGATCTGCAAGGACATGGGGTCCATCATGATTAAAGTCATAAACAGTGATTGGAAGCCCACACACAAACAACACTACCACTTTTGGTATGTGCATGGGTAGATCATGTCTGGCAAACAGCTACACTGTTCGCAAGTCAGACACCCAGGACATACATCACTGAAATGAGCTACACACATCCCACATAGACCTTGAATAGCCCTTATCCAATATCCCACAGACATGTTGTATGCACAAACCCAACACTCTGTGCATAAATATGTATTGTCATATGACGGATTTGCAACTGGTACTCAGATAGATCACACAAGCTGAGACACGTGTACATAGATTCATAGGTAGATATTAGGCTATCTGCCCTATGGCATTTCCAAGCCTAGCCAGAGTGTATTTGGCTTTCACCTCCCTATAAGATTAGCCTACTGTGCCTCTGTATAGTAGGTCACAGAAGGTCACCCGTTAAGATTAGTTTACTGTGTCTCTGTCAAGCAGGGGATACAGAAGACATCCCATGTGTGAATCTACAATTTCCCATCCATGCGACCAGATATTGCTTGAAGAGGGTCAACGAGGGCCTATGTCTAACATGAATTTGGATTTGATGCCAGAGTGAGGGTAGACTCTGGGAAAGGGTCTGCCCCTGCAGCATGTCCTATTAATTGTTGTGCTGAGGTCTATGTCCCTGGAGCATGTAACTCTAATGGATTTGGATTTCCTCAGATGGAGCATGTCCATTAATTCTGGGTTGGACATGGCTGTGTACGTGAGGCATAGATTGCCTCTGACTATGCGGTAAGCAACTGAGTACAGGCAGGGTTTCTGTAGTCGAGCTGCATAGGACATCTGTTTCAGGCCCATGATCCCCTTGTTGAGGTACTTTTGTGGTCTCACCAGTTGCTGCAGGTGTTGAGTAAGGTACATCCCAAACAGGGCATTGTAGACAATCATAGGCCTGATGAGTGATGAGTACAGGGGTAAAATGACCTTTCTTGATCCAGATGCAAACACGTTCATGATAATGTGGGCTATATAGAAAGTCTTACTAACCACTTTGGCAACGTGATTATCAAAGGAGATATTATTATCTACATGTCTCCACAAATCCTGAATTACTTCTGCCATACTTAATGGATCACCACCTATGTGGTAATTTGTGGGCACTTTGATTTCCCAAATGGGATGACTATGCACTTGTTAGCATTTACCTTGAGGGCGTGCCTCTGTCGCCAAGCATCCATCTCCATGAGAACCTTTTCGAGGATGCGTGTGTCAGCCAGAGTCGATTATGTCTCCCAATTTGCAGTCATCTGGGAATTCTGTCAGCCATAGTCCCCCCGTGTTAGCCTGTACCTCAGGGAAGTATATATCAAATAAGAGAGGTCCCAGAAGTGAGGCTTGTGGGACACCATTTGTAACTGTTTTGGATTTGGACATAGTACCTGCAATCCTGAACATGTGGGTTGTATCCCTGAGCCACTTTGCAACCCATCTTGTGACATAGGGTTTGATATTTAAGCCGGTAAGCTTATTTATGATGGCCGAGTGGGGTATTGTGTCGAAGGGTTTGGTGATGTCCAGGTAGGCTGTGTGGACTACCTTGCCCTCATCTATGGCTTTGGTACCTGTTTAAAAGAAATCAAATAGGTGTAAGAGGCAAGATCTGCCATCAACAAAGGCAAGTTGGGTAGGGTCCAGTGTCTGGAGGTTCACAAAGTCTTTGTTTATGACTTCCATGGTAATACGCTCCATAACTGTACAGACCACACTACTCAGGCTTATGGGCCGATAGTTCCCAGTGTTCGTTGTGGCACCACCTTTGTGGAGTGGGACCATGGTAGCTGTAAGCCATTCCTTTGGTACATATCCTGTAGTACGGCTATGTTGTAACAGTGACTTCATGTGAGGGTTCAGTTCTTCTTTGAGCTTGTGTAAGTCGCAGCCTGAGACACCGTCCTGTCCCACAGATGCTGTGTTTTTTTCTTCAGAGAAGGCAGCTTTCACCTGTGCATCTGTGATTTCAGGGAGGTCACATTCTGTTGGGATAGCCAATTGTCCCTTTGGGGGGAAGGGGGGGAGAAGTTAGCACTGAACCTGTGTGCCAGGATGTTGGCTATGTCTGTATGTTCGGTATATTTGGTACCATTATGCATCAATTCAGAGCATATCTGGGTGTTTCAACCCATATTCCTCACATAACTAAAGAAGGCCTTGTGGTTAAACTTAGTGTCTAGGGCAATTTGTCTTTCGAAGCTGGCCTTTGATGATTTTAGTATGGATCGTAGTTTCATGCTAATACTGATCAGATATGCCTTCCCTTTTTGGGAGTTTGCTCTACCATGTAGTAGCTTCCTCCTTCTGTTGTATAGCTTACCTATGGCTGGGGTCCACCATACAGGTCTCCCGTATTTGGAGGAGTGAGTCTTTTTTCCATTTGGGATAGCACGATCCATGCATTCCTTCAGGTGCTCATAGAATGTGTTTGCAAAGGATTCTGTGGATTGGCCAGTATTATCCTCTGGCCTGGGGTCTTTGAAGGATTCCACCTCAGTCTTGAGAAGTGTGAAGTTAGCTTTTGAGAAATGTGGTACAGTGGTCTCCCTGGCTGGGGGTGGGGATGGGATACGGATGTCCATGGAAATTTGTTTATGGTCTGATCTTACCAATGAGGGGTTTACCTCTGGTGTGGAATATAGAGTCCCCATGTTGGTGATGACCAGGTCCAATATGTTGCCCCCTCTTGTGTGATTGGTGACCAGTTGTTCCATAGCGGTAGAGTTTATAAATACTAGGAATCGTTGTGTGATGGTGTTTGGCATTGAGCAGTTTACCCAGTCAATGTTTGGGTAGTTGAAGTCACCCAATATCATGGTGTTAGGTGAGAACGTCATATTCTCCATTGTTCTCGGGAATGCCAAGTGGGGTTTCTGTAAAAGGGAGTGTGATCTGTAGCAGCCTACAAACTGAAAGGCAATTATGCCCTCTGATAGTTGCACATGGATGGTCTCCGATGCTTCGTGCAATGCCACTAACCTGGAGGTGTAGGTATGTTTGATGAATATACATATTCCCCCTCTTTTTGTGCTTCAGTCCAATGTTTGGGCCCGAAAAGCATGGTATGAGTTATAACCTGGCAGTGCTGTGGTGCTCTTGGGGGCCTTGAACCAGGTTTCTGTTACTGCACAGACATCGATTGTCTACATACTGAGGAGAGGCTTGAGTGCATGCATGTTGCGGTTTAGATGTCTGGCGTTCAGTAGCATTACCCTTAGTTATAGTTATCCTTGGGTTGTCTATGGAGGTGGGTTTGTCCTTTGAACCTTGCCTAAAAAAGACACTATGGAGGTGCCAAGACCCTTGGCCGTTATACGAAACCCTAAGGGTGACAGGTGCAGGCCATCCCTAGTGAAGCAATGAGGCTTGTTGAGCATTCTATCCCAGACTCACAGACACTGGATCCCCTTTGAATGACAACAATACTGTAGGCAATTGTTGAAACTGATACTTTTGTCTTCATACTGTGCCATCATTCTTGGTGAGGGCAAGATGCTACTCAAGGTGCGGGTCATACCAGCCTGGGCTACATGATCAGAGAGCTCCTCTATGTCTCTTTTCATGTAGTCCAGGGAGGTACGTCTCAGCTCATACACACCAGCACCTACCAGTGGGAGAAACCAGTGTTGTCCTATACATGCTGTCAACACCTGCTGTCACCCATGGTGCAGTCTTGGGATTTCATAACATGAGCTGCACACCCATTACCATGTGTAGTCTGATGATGTCAGTGTACTACATATATAGCAGTGGAAAAAATACACACAGTAAAGCATATAGCGTGTTGCATTGATGTGTATATTTCTAGTGGCATAACATAGGTAGGAATTTGAATCCTGCAGTGTGTGTGGGGGTGGGGGTGTATGTATCTATGTGACTTCATTGAAAGTGAATGTGCTTTTTGGAGAGTATTGAAACACCTCAATATAGGTATATTCCTCTTTGGCAGCTCTGATGATGTCAGTATCCTACAAATATAGGTGTGGAAATGAGAAATCCAGTAAAGCATATAGGGCGTCATGTTAATGTGTATGTCTCTAGTGTCATAACATAGTTAGGTAGGGGTTTAAATCCTTCAGTGGGTGTATGTGTCTGTGTGACTTCATGGAAGGTGAATGTGCCTTTTGTAGAATATGGAAACACCTCAATATAGGTATATTCCTCTTTGGCAGCTCTGATGATGTCAGCAGCATACAGATGTAGGTGTGGAAATAAGAAGGCCAGTAAAGCATATAGCGTGTCATATTAATGCGTATGTCTCTAGTGTCATGACATAGTTAGGTAGGGGTTTGAATCCTGCAGTTGCTGAGTGTGTGTGGGATGTATGTGTCTGTTTGACTTCATGGAAGGTGAATGTGCCTTTTGTAGAATATGGAAACACCACAATATAGGTATATTCCTCTTTGGCAGCTCTAATGATGTCAGCAGCATACAGATGTAGGTGTGGAAATGAGAAATCCAGTAAAGCATATAGCGCGTTGTGTTAATGCATATGTCTGTATTCTGAGAACATAGTTAGGTAGGGATTTGAATACTGTGAGTGTGTGTGGCTGTCTTCATTTAAGTGACTGACTTTGACAGAAAAGTGCTTTTTGGAGATGATGCAAACACCTCAAAAGAGCTGGATCCCCTTTGGCAGCTCTGATGATGTCAGCATCCTACAAATATAGGTGTGGAAATAAGAAAGTCAGTAAAGCATATAGCGCGTCATGTTAATGCGTATGTCTCTAGTGTCATAACATAGCTAGGTAGGGGCTTGAATCTTACAGTTGCTGAGTGTGTGTGTGGGGGGTGTATGTGTCTGTGTGAATTTATGGAAGATGAATGTGCCTTTTGTAAAATATGGAAACACCTCAATATAGGTATATTCCTCTTTGGCAGCTCTGATGATGTCAGCAGCATACAATTGTAGGTGTGGAAATGAGAAGGCCAGTAAAGCATAATACACATGGTGTTAATGCATATGTCTGTATTCTGAGAACATACTTATGTAGGGTTTTGAATCCTGCAATTGCTGAATGTGTGTGGTACTGTGTAATCACCTTTGAGAGGAGTGCTACTTTCGGAGACCTTGACAATACTTCAAAAGTGGTAAATACATCTTTGTCAACTCTAATGGAGTCAGACTCATAGAAATACAGCATGTGATAAGGACATCCCCAATAAAACATATAGCATGTCATGTTAACATGTATGTCTGTAGTATCATAACATATTCAGGTAGTGGTTTGAATCCTGCAAATGCCATGTGTGTGTGTCACACAGTTTGTCAATGTGTTGTGGGTTTTGCTTTTATTATTGTATGACATATTAGTATAACAGTAATTTCAATGCACACATCAGTTATGTGTGTGCCAAATACATATATGTACCTGTGACCTTCAATAGTTCCTATGTGTGAAGCCTGCCTCATATATGAATACAGTTGTTACCTTTGCCAGCATGTGCTGCTGCTTCCCAGATCTTAGGCCATACATGTATGTTGGTGACAATGCAGGCTACTGCAGTGATCAGTGTCCTAGGCCAGCTGTGTGACACACACCCATGACAGCTTTGATAGATTAATGTGGGTGAGGGATCATGTCTGGGGTATATGTCAGACATGTTCAAACACAGCAAAGTCTGTGAGTAATGGACATCCAGTGTAGGTGTATGGCAACTGTTGTCGATATGCATACAGACACCTTCGTGCTTATGTGATACACCAAGGGACTGCAGAATACCTTTGGAAATGTGAATATCAAAGGATAGATGAGATAACACTTGTCTGTATGTACACACCATTACCCGTTCTACATGATGGGTGCTACCACCTACATGATACTGTTGGAATACTATGTTAAGTACATGCTGATGACGATGCTACAGTTGCGTTATAGCAATACAGCATGGCTTGGACAACAGGTACCTGTCTGTATGATACCCTTGTGGTGGATAAGTGTGTCATGTATAGAATGCATTGTAGGCCACTGTATGCATTTGCAGTCATGGATGGACATATCCCTAGTGTGTTGGCATGTACGTGAGACTGCTATATGCCAAACAGTGTTGTTCCCAGGGATGTGTGGGGCTCAGTAACAATCGCTTCTGGTATAGTGTAGTACTGAAGGGATATCACTGACACCGGGTTTCCTACATCTGTGTATCGGTTGAGGAGACACCATGTAACGACCACTTAAAGTCAGGCTATGTAGGTTGTGTATACTACCAGAATGCAGACCATTGACAGTTAGAAACCGTATCACCCACAGCATAGTGTCAAACCATGTCATATATACATGTGACCCCAGGTGAAACATATGTGTAGTACAATGCATACTGGCCACCAATAAGAACTACAATGTATGAATACTGTGTCAGATGGTGCATGTCACCCTTCCCATGTGTGCACTATGCACCTACATGCAGGGAAAGCAACTCCATCTTGTTCACAAATGTACACCTGCAACTCTGTGCTGCAAACATCACACATGTACTGTCCACTCTCCAACACATGCAGGCACAGCTACACACAACAGCCATGTGGCACATGTGCAGACAATACACTTTGGGAATTAACACTGGTGTATACAAAACTACAATGACAATCATAGTGTTAATGCATCATGCCTGCTCGGATATACCCACAACGATATCATTACACTCTACTGTGAACAACATGATAATATTAGTACAGTGCTATGTAGTCACCCTGTGCATCAGCACCATGCTAGCCTGTTCCTGCATCAATGTTACAGATGACAGGAGGTGGCACAGTTTCATCATATGCACAGTGTGTACTTGGTTTGCCAGAGTCTGCCATTGACACATCCAATTGACATGTATGTGTGTGTGTGTTAGTGAGGGACAACAGTACAACATGGGGCAATGTTGATGTGATGTGTGTGTGTATGCGTTAGCCCTAGCTGTTAATATTATGTGTGTGTGTATGCATGCACACAGTTCCACCATGTGGCTGCCATATACGGGAGTTTGTGGACAGCCACAGACTGTATCTGCCAGGTCATACAGATCACTGTCTCTGGCCATAGACACGGTACCTGTGCCTGGCAGGGGTGCTACGGACAGTATCAGGTACTAGGCCAGACTGGGTACTGTCATCAGAGGCAGTGGGTTGTTGACTGGACCCATGTCCCTGCTGGGACTGGCCAGAGCCACGTGCACGTGGTCTTCTAGGATGGTCTAATGACAGCACAGACCCAGCATTGCTGGGGCTGGTACTGGCACTATGGGAGCGGTTGTGGGTTTGTTGTCCGTGATGACTGCCAGTTGATGATGTTGCTGGCATACATCCACATTGACACCTCAGCCGTCCTGCACTGTCCTGGCTCATGGACATGTAGTTGTGGATGACATTTAATGTGTCCCCCCAATGTCTATCAATGACCTCGGTGAAATTACGGATGGCAGCCGCAACGTCACGCATAGTGTCATTCATAGCAGTGTGATGTGCTCTATGCTCCCTCAGACCCTGTCTGGTGTACCGTTCCATATGTGCCTGTGCCTGCCTTACAGCCCAGAACATAGCTGAGGTTGAAAGACCTCTGTGGGCACGTCTGACAGGGGCATTATGACCACGGATGCTCCCACGAGAACCCCTGGACATCTGCCTGTGTGGTACCATTTCAGGAATCTGGGCATGGCTGCTGTAAGGGGATGCATGTGCCAATGATACCACACTATCCTGGTGTACATGATGTTAACACCTGCAATCCAACACATACACAATAGTGTTTGAGGGTGGGTGACAGTATCACAAGGAAAATCATCACCTAACATGTGTCAGCATGCAGATTATGTGTTGCACAAGAACATGCAGTGCAAGTATAGACAGCCCTTGTTAATAACAGTATACATGTACTTGATGCTTGTGTGTAGTTGTTCACCCATCCTAGGACACAATGTGTACAAGAACAGAACAATGTTGTGCAAGTGTTACAAGCTCTGGGTGCATATATTTGCACACACACACACACACACACACACACACACACACACACACACACACACACACACACACACAGACACACACACAACATTACGGTGCTACACAATAACTGCTATGTGTACTTCTGTGGTCAGTGTAACTCAATGTGGTGTAGTAACATGAGCCATGATCAACATGCATCTTGTGGTCAGTCAACAATAATAATGTGTGCCAGACAGGCAGCTAGCATGCTGTACCTGAAGTGCGGTAACATGACTACATCTACAGTTACACAGCCACTTGTTACATGGGTGTGTAAGGTGGCCAGTAGGGAGCATTGCCTAACATGAATGTATTTTTTTTCAAGACTGTAGCACAGAGACATGATAGGCCTCTACCCTCAGGTATATTATGTGTGCTGCGTAGATAATAAGTGGGATACTGAAGGGTGGGCATACAGCAGGTGTCAGGATTGGACATGTGTAGCAGGCTAAGGTGTATTGTCTATGCAAAACTTGTGTGTGTTGTGTACATGTGTATCATGTATGCCTATCCAATGTCCACTACTGTGTTGCCGCACTTGTGTGTGATGCTCTGTGTATTCCATGTGAGTGAGGCAGCTACTGAGATTAATGGGATATGCATAGTCTCACAGCAAACATGCATAGCATGCATTATGCATAGGTGTGTTACATGTGCACAGACTACACCTCCATATGACATGCGCATGTCATTAGCAATAGTATTGTTATTACACACTCACCAGCATGGATTGACTGCCTTGCTGTCACTCCAGAGAGACCTGCAAAAATATGAGAGTGATTGTCAGTGGCCACAACTGTGCCATTGCTACTGTGAGTATGATAAAATACAGTAGTACAACAGTTGGCTTTCACAGGTGTACAGATTATATTCAGAATATCAATCTTGCACAAGAATATACAGCATAACAGCTACACACACAGTACACATCTCACATATGCATAATCTACCAGTACAGAGAACAGTCAACTACAGATATGGCATGTTACCTGCATGCTCCATTTCAACATGCTGGGTGGCTCCGGCCTCCATGATGACACATGTTTGTGGATGTTGTTGTTGTTGGCCTGGAGCCATGACACTTAGGAGGAGCTCCTCCACACTGGTGAGAGGGGGTGGATAGCTACCCCACCACCTGTGGCAAGCTTTTGTCTGTGGATATCAGATGCATGCTGCTGGACATGTCGAATTAAATCACTGCAGTGATGGAGTACCTGCTCATATGTCCGATTATGCATGCCTATGTCATTTACCCGACTAACAAGCTCTTGCCACAATGCAGCCCTCTCATGCTGGTTCTGGCTGGTTCGTGAAAACAGCAGGTGGAAATGCTGTACAAGGCTGGTGTGTATCTCAGCATCATCATCAGCAGAATATGCAGGGTTCCTACTGTGGGCCATGACCCTGGAAGACATATTAACAATATATGTGAGCAAGCCATGTGGCACACCTCATATTCTAAACTACACATCTCAATTACTCAACAAATACAGCATGCAATTTCCTGTCAGAAGATGCACACGTGCAATACCACATATCAGTGCTCAGGCTACAACAGGATGACAGTGCATGGCTCATTATATATATATATATATATATATATATATATATATATATATATATATATATATATATATATATATATAGGAGGTATACATCAAGCTAATGCATAAAGACAGATGTCCTCCATTTAAATGGATGTGAAGTACAGGTACAGTATTACCAGTCTAACACTCTAGTCGTCAATGTCAAACACCTACCTAACATATGTGCACAGTTGTTAATATAGGTGTCATACTGCTGTACTACACTATACATGTTGCTAAATACACACATATACCCTGTAACACACATATGTATGGGGCATAGTACAGGCCTGATTACACACACATCACACATATAGACAACACACAGATGTATGGCAAACAAGATTAGCTTTACTGGTGTACCATACAGTGATGTGTGCACTACTTATAAAACATCATGACTGACTCATGTATTCTGTGAGGACTACAGGGAACACAGAATACAGTGTTTGAAAGCAATGTGAACATGCAACATACTGTGCTGTTTAGGCCTACAGCTGCAGGTACTGCTACAATTCATATGGGCTTTGGAATGTACAGCCATAACACTCATTACTCATACATGTATTGCATTGGGCTACAATGGCAGAACACACTTGACAACGGGGAAATATGTCACACTGTATGGCATCCTACTCTGTCTGCCTAGCAATGCTATACACATCTTTTGCTGTGATCCCAGATAGGACACAAACTACCATGGTAGAAACAATAACACACTAAGCTATCACACCTTTACAGAACTTGCACACATTCACCAACACATTCAACATCACACTCAGTCATCCTCACATAACAAGCATTGCACTATGTACATGTGTGTGTGCATCGTGTCATAGGTAGGTTATACACATATGGGCCTAGGACTACCTGGCCTGTGACACACATGTAATTTAATTGAACTGTCCTCGGTAAACCAGAGCCTCAGAGGGGGTTGCCGGTGTATATTTTGTATATCACACCAATCCTTACAGGTATGTATGACAACTGGTATGTAGGAGTTTTGTTTCCTATTGATAGTTTGTTTGTTCTGGAGTATGTCATGGCACTGAGATAGGTATGTATCCATCCAGCATGTGCTGTTAAGTGATCTGCCATGGTTTTTCAGCCTACAGCGTGTAGCTTGTAGGGATTGTGATATGTTAACGTGGAGGATGTACAAAAGCTATGTGTGTGACATACGTCTGTATGTTAGGCAGAGTTCACCTCTGGGTAGGTGTTATGCCACCAAGTCTAGCTGTGGTTTTGTGTGTCAGTTTGCATAGGCCATCTGTTTGAGGCCAGTACTACTCTTTATGGGGTATGTCTGTAGCCTTTCTAGTTGCTATAGTTGTCATGTGAGGTACATAACACATGTGTCAGTGTACTATAGAATGGGTTGTACGTGTGATGACTATCGGGGTACACTGACCAATATTTAACTGGACAACACACCTTTAGTGATGACATGTACTATGTAGACAGATTACATGAGTAGTGTGGCACTGTACTTATCACTGAGTAGGCTACTGTCCACCTGTGTACCTGGTTCTCTTATCACACCTTTGGTGTTAGTCAGACTACCACCTATGTGGTAGTTGATGGGTACATTCTTTTGGCAAGAAGGGATGGCACTGCCGTGTTAACACTGTGCTTCAGTCCATGACTTGGGCAGCACGCACCTGTTGCAATACATATGACCTCATGTGTCTCTCCCTCTCTCTCTCTCTCTCTAGATATATATATATATATATATATATATATATATATATATATATATATATATATATACATATATATATATATATATATATATATATATATATATATATACACACACACACACACACACATATATATATATATATATATATATATATATACACACACACACACACACACACACATACATATATATATATATATATATATATATCTATATATATATATATATATATATATATATATATATATAGATATATAAATATATATATATATATATATATATATATATATATATATATATATATATATGTAGATAGATATGTGTTTGTATATACACATACATACACACATACATATATACATTCATTGCTGGACATATAGCTGTACATATGGGCACATATACAGTCCACTTTTCATGGTGGGGATATCAATTATGTGATAGTTCTGGGATATAGAGAGATTTCATAATATTACACAGTGTTGTTCAGAATGCATTTAAAGTGTCCTCCGCCCATGTAGCTTTAGGAGGCCTCACTGGCTGCAACACTGGAAACGTGGATTCATACACACAAGCATATGAACACCACATGTGATATACCAGCAGTGCATGCTGTTTTCATTGCCAAACAATACAGCCTACATACACATATGCACAAAACAACCTTCAACAAAATATATATATATATATATATATATATATATATATATATATATATATATATATATATATATATATACACCCTTCACAAACATTTGCAGTATGTCCCTTGATCTTTGCACATGTACAGATACATTTAGATATCTACTGCTGACACATATAGATGATACACTGTATATAGAGTTCTCTTCAAAAACAGCTACTACATGCCGCCAAATATGTATGTGTTACATACCCTTCCTTTTATTCCTGTGTTGCGTCTGATTGTAGCTTTTTAGTTTTAAACAGTACTGCTGCTTTTTTTTATGTATGCAGATGTCAGGCCTCCTTTTCCTGTGTTGTTTCTCTCTTTATTTTTCTCCAAACTGTCTCTCTATCTCTGTTGGTAGATGCAATGATATTATTGCATGTGTAGAAAGCAAGTACAGCCTACTTTTGTATGTCTCTGCTTATGTGCATGTGATGGCCTCTGCACCAATTGGTGCCCACCATTTTGTAATTGCATGCAGCCTGCTGTGTGGTAATTGCAGTACTCACTGGCATAGTAGCACACTGCTATAAAATGATACAGTAGGGAGGCATAGCCCTTTCAGCTTTCCAGGTTTGTGCCCTGCTTGTTTGCTGTGGACACCGCAGTGTCAGTCAGAAGGTTGGTATAGTTCCTATTTCTGAGGATATACTTGTAGCCAGTGCTTTGCATGTAGTAGTGAAACCTGACTGTTGCTGCTTCCAATACACACTTGCCAGTGTAGTATTTTACTCAACCTTCCAAATGGGAACACAAGATACATGGGAGTATGTACTGTTTTTCTACTTAGACAACTAGCTGCCATACAACAGTAGTGATTGCAATATATTTTTCTGCAACATTACCTGTTTGTGGACTACTATACTGTAAATAAAACATTATTAACCTCTGTCCCATTTGGGTTTCCTTTATGTGTTGCCAGTAGCACAGGCTACTCAAGACAACTGTACAAGTTCAGTACTATCTATGCCCAACTAGAAACTTGGTATAGCCTGAATAGACATGTATATTGTACTATTGTGTAGTGGTGCAGAGGTACAGAGAGCTGTACATATTATTGTGTGATGTTCATCTTGCTGAACATAGGGGGTTACTGTGTACCTGTTGGTCTATGAAGGAAAGTAGTCTGTCTGCGTAGCTCCCACCTGTGTACATATGCAGATGATAGCCTAGTTTCCTTTGTCTGTCCACCACACCAGTATTTCCAGCACTGCAAAACTGTCATTGTCACACTTGTTTGCTAGCAATACATGGCTACATCCTTTGATATGTATGTGTTGTACTCCTACGTAAGGGTATGCTTGTGTAACTCCTTCCAAATCTATTTGCAGAGTGTGTAACAGCAGAACCAATGATATGCCTGTGTGTATCTGCATCTTCCAGGCTTCTCATACACTCAGGTTTATAATTGAACTACTTCAGGGACTGGTACATGCAAGTGAGGTACACCTGTAATATATTACAGACATTAACCTGAGACTGTGAGAGAATGAGAGTATATGTATTAATCCACCTTTTGTGATGTGCAGGCAGTGTCTACTGTTCCTTATTGACATTTTCCATTACATGTACTTCACCAACTTTCTGCATAACATGTGTATTTTTCAGAGGGTTTCACAGGGACACAGCTAGGATTTGCTTACGAATCAGGGACATCCCTGTAAAGCATTCATAGTTGGCATTTGGGATGTATGGCCTCTGCCCTATTCGAATATGTCAGTGTTTATCCTGGTGTGATAGTGTGTGGTGTTTGCAAAGTAATAATGTAACATAATGTCCTGCTAGAATGGCTGGCTCTCTTATCACAGTCATGTCATAGAATTCCACAATAACTGCTGATAAAGATTTGCTGGACAACATTTGTGTTTTGAAATTACTCTGTTCACTTTACATTCACACATTGTAATACATGATATATTTATTACAGCACCAGCTTGCTGTATGTCTGCTGTGGCTTAGTGGTACTTCATGCAATGTTGTGTGTCCAGGGTTCGAGACTGACAGAGTTTTTATTTTTTTGCTCAGCAGAACAAGGGCCCTGCCATGCAGACATGGAAAGTGGTGAAAAAGGGGCCACAAACAAGGGAATACAGTAGGGATACCAGCTCAGGATGTGCAGGATGGGTCTATTGAAGATCCATAGCTGGCCATTTCTTTAACACCAACAGCTGTGCATATGCAATACATTTGGGTGGATATTTGAAACCTTCAACCCCTGAGAGAGTGGTGAGGATGACAATGTATGTTGTACTACCAATTGCAATTATCAGGCACATGCAGTGTGTTTATACTGCTATACTGTCCTTAGTACATTACTCACTTCAGAACAGTTGTTGGTTTGTTTGTGATGACATTAGTACAGGCTGCTCAAGAAGAGGGGACATATTTCAGTACTTAGTATAGCTACCTACACCCTTGGTTGTGCCTGACTACACAGGTATATGCTACTTTTGGGGAGGGGTGCAGACCTGCAGAGAGCTTTATTTATTATCATGTGGTGTTTACCTTGCTGAACATACAGGGTTGCTGTGTACCTGTTAGTCTATGAAAGCAAGTAGTCTATCTGTGTAACCCCTACCTGTGGACATATCCGGATGGTAGCCTGAGATTAGCCTAGTATTCTTTATCTGTACACCACACCAGTCCTTTCGGCAGTGGAACAGTGGCATTGTCACAGTTTGTTGCTAGCAGTGCATGGCTACATCCTTGGATATTACTGTGTTGTACCCATACAAAAGGCAAGCTTTTGGAACTCATCCGAAAGCTATTTTCAGAGTGTGTAACAACAGAAGAGACAATATGCCTGTATGTTTCTGCCTCTGCCAGGCCGCAGATACTGTCATGTATATATTGGAACAGCCTCAGGGAAAGGTACATACAGGTGAGATAGCCCTGTAATATATTACTGACATATTTCATTTGAGACTTTGAGGGAATCAGAACATATGTATTACTACACCTTGTCTGATGTGCAGGCAGTGTCTACTCTCACCTATTGACATTATTCATTACATGTGATTTCACACTTGTCTGCCTACTGTTCACAGTCAGAGGGCACAGCTAACATATGTTTGACTCAGGGCCATCCCTGTATAGCATTCAGAGTTGTTAATTCAGGTGTGTGCCATATTCAGAGACTGACAGAGTTTTTATTTTTTTGCTCAGCAGAACAAGGGCCCTGCCATGCAGACATGGAAAGTGGTGAAAAAGGGGCCACAAACAAGGGAATACAGTAGGGATACCAGCTCAGGATGTGCAGGATGGGTCTATTGAAGATCCATAGCTGGCCATTTCTTTAACACCAACAGCTGTGCATATGCAATGCATTTGGGTGGATATTTGAAACCTTCAACCCCTGAGAGAGTGGTGAGGATGACAATGTATGTTGTACTACCAATTGCAATTATCAGGCACATGCAGTGTGTTTATACTGCTATACTGTCCTTAGTACATTACTCACTTCAGAACAGTTGTTGGTTTGTTTGTGATGACATTAGTACAGGCTGCTCAAGAAGAGGGGACATATTTCAGTACTTAGTATAGCTACCTACACCCTTGGTTGTGCCTGACTACACAGGTATATGCTACTTTTGGGGAGGGGTGCAGACCTGCAGAGAGCTTTATTTATTATCATGTGGTGTTTACCTTGCTGAACATACAGGGTTGCTGTGTACCTGTTAGTCTATGAAAGCAAGTAGTCTATCTGTGTAACCCCTACCTGTGGACATATCCGGATGGTAGCCTGAGATTAGCCTAGTATTCTTTATCTGTACACCACACCAGTCCTTTCGGCAGTGGAACAGTGGCATTGTCACAGTTTGTTGCTAGCAGTGCATGGCTACATCCTTGGATATTACTGTGTTGTACCCATACAAAAGGCAAGCTTTTGGAACTCATCCGAAAGCTATTTTCAGAGTGTGTAACAACAGAAGAGACAATATGCCTGTATGTTTCTGCCTCTGCCAGACCACAGATACTGTCATGTATATATTGGAACAGCCTCAGGGAAAGGTACATACAGGTGAGATAGCCCTGTAATATATTACTGACATATTTCATTTGAGACTTTGAGGGAATCAGAACATATGTATTACTACACCTTGTCTGATGTGCAGGCAGTGTCTACTCTCACCTATTGACATTATTCATTACATGTGATTCCACACTTGTCTGCCTACTGTTACTACATTCCACACAGAGTCAGAGGGGCACAGCTAACATATGTTTACGACTCAGGGCCATCCCTGTATAGCATTCAGAGTTGTTAATTCAGGTGTGTGCCATATTCAGAAAGGCCAGTGTTTCTCCTGCTTTGATACCATGTGGGGTTTGTAAAATACTACTGTAACATAATATCCTGCAAGAATGCCTGGTTCCCTTTTCACAGTCATATCATACCATTCCACATAATCTGCTGGTAAAGACCCACAGAATAAGATTTGTATTATGGAATTCCTATTTTCCCTTTACATTCCCTCATAGTAATGCATGATATATTTATTACAGCACCAAGTTATTGTATATCTTCTGCGGCTCAG